>NW_027453827.1:557500-636919 GCF_040206685.1 Ascaphus truei
ACGGCAGAGAGCGAGCGGGGGGACGGCAGAGAGCGAGCGGGGGGACGGCAGAGAGCGAGCGGGGGGACGGCAGAGAGCGAGCGGGGGGACGGCAGAGAGCGAGCGGGGGGACGGCAGAGAGCGAGCGGGGGGACGGCAGAGAGCGAGCGGGGGGACGGCAGAGAGCGAGCGGGGGGAGGGGCGGCAGAGAGCGAGCGGGGGGAGGGGCGGCAAAGAGCGAGCGGGGGGAGGGGCGGCAGAGAGCGAGCGGGGGGGGGGGGCGGCAGAGAGCGAGCGGGGCGAGGGGCGGCAGAGAGCGAGCGGGGGGAGGGGCGGCAGAGAGCGAGCGGGGGGAGGGGCGGCAGAGAGCGAGCGGGGGGAGGGGCGGCAGAGAGCGAGCGGGGCGAGGGGCGGCAGAGAGCGAGCGGGGCGAGGGGCGGCAGAGAGCGAGCGGGGCGAGGGGCGGCAGAGAGCGAGCGGGGCGAGGGGCGGCAGAGAGCGAGCGGGGCGAGGGGCGGCAGAGAGCGAGCGGGGCGAGGGGCGGCAGAGAGCGAGCGGGGCGAGGGGCGGCAGAGAGCGAGCGGGGCGAGGGGCGGCAGAGAGCGAGCGGGGGGAGGGGCGGCAGAGAGCGAGCGGGGCGAGGGGCGGCAGAGAGCGAGCGGGGCGAGGGGCGGCAGAGAGCGAGCGGGGCGAGGGGCGGCAGAGAGCGAGCGGGGGGAGGGGCGGCAGCGAGCGGGGCGAGGGGCGGCAGAGAGCGAGCGGGGGGAGGGGCGGCAGAGAGCGAGCGGGGGGAGGGGCGGCAGAGAGCGAGCGGGGGGAGGGGCGGCAGAGAGCGAGCGGGGGGAGGGGCGGCAGAGAGCGAGCGGGGGGAAGGGCGGCAGAGAGCGAGCGGGGGGAGGGGCGGCAGAGAGCGAGCGGGGGGAGGGGCGGCAGAGAGCGAGCGGGGGGAGGGGCGGCAGAGAGCGAGCGGGGGGAGGGGCGGCAGAGAGCGAGCGGGGGGAGGGGCGGCAGAGAGCGAGCGGGGGGAGGGGCGGCAGAGAGCGAGCGGGGGGAGGGGCGGCAGAGAGCGAGCGGGGGGAGGGGCGGCAGAGAGCGAGCGGGGGGAGGGGCGGCAGAGAGCGAGCGGGGGGAGGGGCGGCAGAGAGCGAGCGGGGGGAGGGGCGGCAGAGAGCGAGCGGGGGGAGGGGCGGCAGAGAGCGAGCGGGGGAGGGGCGGCAGAGAGCGAGCGGGGGGAGGGGCGGCAGAGAGCGAGCGGGGGGAGGGGCGGCAGAGAGCGAGCGGGGGGAGGGGCGGCAGAGAGCGAGCGGGGGGAGGGGCGGCAGAGAGCGAGCGGGGGGAGGGGCGGCAGAGAGCGAGCGGGGGGAGGGGCGGCAGAGAGCGAGCGGGGGGAGGGGCGGCAGAGAGCGAGCGGGGGGAGGGGCGGCAGAGAGCGAGCGGGGGGAGGGGCGGCAGAGAGCGAGCGGGGGAGGGGCGGCAGAGAGCGAGCGGGGGAGGGGCGGCAGAGAGCGAGCGGGGGAGGGGCGGCAGAGAGCGAGCGGGGGGAGGGGCGGCAGAGAGCGAGCGGGGGGAGGGGCGGCAGAGAGCGAGCGGGGGAGGGGCGGCAGAGAGCGAGCGGTTGGGGGGCGGCAGAGAGCGAGCGGGGGGGGGCGGCAGAGAGCGAGCGGGGGGGGGGCGGCAGAGAGCGAGCGGGGGGGGGCGGCAGAGAGCGAGCGGGGGGGCGGCGGCAGAGAGCGAGCGGGGGGGGCGGCAGAGAGCGAGCGGGGGGGGGCGGCAGAGAGCGAGCGGGGGGGGGCGGCAGAGAGCGAGCGGGGGGGGGGCGGCAGAGAGCGAGCGGGGGGGGGGCGGCAGAGAGCGAGCGGGGGGGGGGCGGCAGAGAGCGAGCGGGGGGGGGGGCGGCAGAGAGCGAGCGGGGGGGGGGGCGGCAGAGAGCGAGCGGGGGGGGGGCGGCAGAGAGCGAGCGGGGGCGGCAGAGAGCGAGCGGGGGGCGGCAGAGAGCGAGCGGGGGGCGGCAGAGAGCGAGCGGGGGGCGGCAGAGAGCGAGCGGGGGGCGGCAGAGAGCGAGCGGGGGGCGGCAGAGAGCGAGCGGGGGGCGGCAGAGAGCGAGCGGGGGGCGGCAGAGAGCGAGCGGGGGGCGGCAGAGAGCGAGCGGGGGGCGGCAGAGAGCGAGCGGGGGGCGGCAGAGAGCGAGCGGGGGGCGGCAGAGAGCGAGCGGGGGGGCGGCAGAGAGCGAGCGGGGGGGCGGCAGAGAGCGAGCGGGTGGGGGCGGCAGAGAGCGAGCGGGGGGGCGGCAGAGAGCGAGCGGGGCGGCAGAGAGCGAGCGGGGGGGGCGCAAAGAATGAGCGGGGGGGGGGGCGCAAAGAGATCGAGGTGGTGTCAGAATGGGTATCAGAGAGCGAGAGGAGCGCCCGAGAGGACATCAGAGAGCATCAGGGAGACACACCCCAGTTTCAGGACTCTATTTGCCTCCTGCAGAAACTCCACGATATTCTTCCCCATGAGAGACAAACAGAAGACTGCAACATCGACTGTCTCATCCAAGAGAGGGACCTGCAGAGACAGAGAGACCGTTACATAAAAGAGAGAAGATGACTAAGATACGCTGAATCGAGAGATGATACAGATGAAAGAGACACTCGAAAGAAATCTACAGACAGAAAGACTGTCACAGAGAGACAGCCTCGCTCATGCGAAAAAGGGACCTGCAGAGACAGCCATAGAGGTTGCGTCACTGACGAGATATTACACGTGAACATCGGCACCAAGAAGATCAAGAACAGAAACCTCGGAACCGAGCAACGAGTCTGACCCTCCGGTGACAAATAGGGGAGACCTCATCATAGGGAGCGACAAAGGCAATAAGATCCCTCCACACACCTTCGCCATGTGTCAGGCGTCACCTGATCATTCAACGTCACTGTGACAGGGTGAAGTCAACTCCTATCAGTTACGCCTGGGAGACATATGTCTGAGTGCTTCATCCAGCACTCAGAAGGTTAACTCAGGAGGAAGCTAGGTAATCATGAGGTAAGCTGACACCTGATAACCAGCAAGGTATAAGAGGATGTTGTTACTGGCAGTAGCTGCCTGCCTTAGACCAGAGAACGCCGCTATGTGAGCTGCTAGCCAGACGGATTCACCAACTAACTCTTTCAACCAAAGTAAGAATTGTTCATTTGTTTTCCTGACTGCATAATATACACTTACGGTTTGGTAATGGTTTAGCCAGGCAGCCTGCTAGATAGGCCTGGAGTGTTAGTATGTTGTGGAGAAATAAAGCCACTGAACGTTTTCATTTATCCTGAAACAACACGTGTGGACTGTTCCCTGACCTCGGCTACAGGCCGTCCTGCCACAGGTGGTGTCAGAAGTGGGATGTTCCCTGACCTCGGCTACCACGTACCTTCGCCATGTCACAGGCGGTCACCTGATCATTCAGTCACCACGTACCTTCACCATATCACAGGCGTCACCTAATCATTCAGCGTCACCACGTACCTTCGCCATGTCACAGGCGGTCACCTGATCATTCAGTCACCACGCACCTTCGCCATGTCACAGGCGTCACCTGATCATTCAGTCACCACGTACCTTCGCCATGTCACAGGCGTCACCTAATCATTCAGCGTCACCACGCACCTTCGCAATGTCACAGGCGTCACCTGATCATTCAGCGTCACCACGTACCTTCGCCATGTCACAGGCGGTCACCTGATCATTCAGAGCCACCAGGTCAAACGAATGAACTTGATTGCGGACACTGCGAGCGAGCTGAGCGTCTCCACAGCCAAAATCAGCGACCACCAGGGAGGGCGGCCTGGAACACAGGAGTGAGGGATTATACACAGGGTGAGACCCCCAGGGAGGGCGGCCTGGAACACAGGAGTGAGGGGAGGGATTATACACAGAGCGAGACCACCAGGGAGGGCGGCCTGGAACACAGGAGTGAGGGATTATACACAGGGCGAGACCCCCAGGAGGGCGGCCTGGAACACAGGAGTGAGGGGAGGGGTTATACACAGAGCGAGACCACCAGGGCGGGCGGCCTGGAACACAGGAGTGAGGGATTATACACAGGACGAGACCCCCAGGGAGGGCGGCCTGGAACACAGGAGTGAGGGATTATACACAGGGCGAGACCCCAGGGAGGGCGGCCTGGAACACAGGAGTGAGGGGAGGGATTATACACAGGGCGAGACCCCCAGGGAGGGCGGCCTGGAACACAGGAGTGAGGGGAGGGATTATACACAGAGCGAGACCACCAGGGAGGGCGGCCTGGAACACAGGAGTGAGGGGAGGGATTATACACAGAGCGAGACCCTCAGGGAGGACGGCCTGGAACACAGGAGTGAGGGGAGGGATTATACACAGAGCGAGACCACCAGGGAGGGCGGCCTGGAACACAGGAGTGAGGGGAGGGGTTATACACAGAGCGAGACCACCAGGGCGGGCGGCCTGGAACACAGGAGTGAGGGGATTATACACAGAGCGAGACCACCAGGGAGGGCGGCCTGGAACACAGGAGTGAGGGGAGGGGTTATACACAGAGCGAGACCACCAGGGCGGGCGGCCTGGAACACAGGAATGAGGGGAGAGATTATACACAGAGCGAGACCACCAGGGAGGGCGGCCTGGAACACAGGAATGAGGGGAGAGATTATACACAGCGAGACCCCCAGGGAGGGCGGCCTGGAACACAGGAGTGAGGGGATTATACACAGAGCGAGACCCCCAGGGAGGGCGGCCTGGAACACAGGAGTGAGGGGAGGGATTATACACAGAGCGAGACCACCAGGGAGGGCGGCCTGGAACACAGGAGTGAGGGATTATACACAGAGCGAGACCCCTAGGGAGGGCGGCCTGGAACACAGGAGTGAGGGGATTATACAGAGAGCGAGACCCCCAGGGAGGGCGGCCTGGAACACAGGAGTGAGGGGAGGGATTATACACAGAGGGAGACCCCCAGGGCGGGCGGCCTGGAACACAGGAGTGAGGGGAGGGGTTATACACAGAGCGAGACCCCTAGGGAGGGTGGCCTGGAACACAGGGGTGAGGGGAGGGATTATACACAGAGCGAGACCACCAGGGAGGGCGGCCTGGAACACAGGAGAGATTATACACAGAGCGAGACCCCTAGGGCGGGCGGCCTGGAACACAGGAGTGAGGGGAGGGATTAAACACAGAGCGAGACCACCAGGAAGGGCGGCCTGGAACACAGGAGTGAGGGGATTATACAGAGAGCGAGACCCCCAGGGCGGGCGGCCTGGAACACAGGAGTGAGGGGAGGGATTATACACAGGGCGAGACCCCCAGGGCGGGCGGCCTGGAACACAGGAGTGAGGGGATTATACAGAGAGCGAGACCCCCAGGGCGGGCGGCCTGGAACACAGGAGTGAGGGGAGGGATTATACACAGGGCGAGACCCCCAGGGCGGGCGGCCTGGAACACAGGAGTGAGGGGAGGGATTATACAAAGGGCGAGACCCTCAGGGAGGGCGGCCTGGAACACAGGAGTGAGGGGAGGGATTATACACAGAGCGAGACCCCCAGGGAGGGCGGCCTGGAACACAGGAGTGAGGGGAGGGATTATACACAGGGCGAGACCCCCAGGGAGGGCGGCCTGGAACACAGGAGTGAGGGGAGGGATTATACACAGGGCGAGACCCTCAGGGAGGGCGGCCTGGAACACAGGAGTGAGGGGATTATACAGAGAGCGAGACCCCCAGGGAGGGCGGCCTGGAACACAGGAGTGAGGGGAGGGATTATACACAGAGCGAGACCCCCAGGGAGGGCGGCCTGGAACACAGGAGTGAGGGGAGGGATTATACACAGGGCGAGACCCCCAGGGCGGGCGGCCTGGAACACAGGAGTGAGGGGATTATACAGAGAGCGAGACCCCCAGGGAGGGCGGCCTGGAACACAGGAGTGAGGGGATTATACAGAGAGCGAGACCCCCAGGGCGGGCGGCCTGGAACATAGGAGTGAGGGGATTATACAGAGAGCGAGACCCCCAGGGCGGGCGGCCTGGAACACAGGAGTGAGGGGAGGGATTATACACAGGGCGAGACCCCCAGGGCGGGCGGCCTGGAACACAGGAGTGAGGGGAGGGATTATACACAGGGCGAGACCCTCAGGGAGGGCGGCCTGGAACACAGGAGTGAGGGGATTATACAGAGAGCGAGACCCCCAGGGAGGGCGGCCTGGAACACAGGAGTGAGGGGAGGGATTATACACAGAGCGAGACCCCCAGGGAGGGCGGCCTGGAACACAGGAGTGAGGGGAGGGATTATACACAGGGCGAGACCCCCAGGGCGGGCGGCCTGGAACACAGGAGTGAGGGGAGGGATTATACACAGGGCGAGACCCTCAGGGAGGGCGGCCTGGAACACAGGAGTGAGGGGATTATACAGAGAGCGAGACCCCCAGGGCGGGCGGCCTGGAACACAGGAGTGAGGGGAGGCATTATACAAAGAGCGAGACCCCCAGGGAGGGCGGCCTGGAACACAGGAGTGAGGGGAGGGATTATACACAGGGCGAGACCCCCAGGGCGGGCGGCCTGGAACACAGGAGTGAGGGGAGGGATTATACACAGGGCGAGACCCTCAGGGAGGGCGGCCTGGAACACAGGAGTGAGGGGATTATACAGAGAGCGAGACCCCCAGGGAGGGCGGCCTGGAAAACAGGGGTGAGGGATTATACACAGAGCGAGACCCCTAGGGAGGGCGGCCTGGAACACAGGAATGAGGGGATTATACAGAGAGCGAGACCCCCAGGGCGGGCGGCCTGGAACACAGGAGTGAGGGGAGGGATTATACACAGGGCGAGACCCCCAGGGCGGGCGGCCTGGAACACAGGAGTGAGGGGAGGGATTATACACAGAGCGAGACCCCCAGGGAGGGCGGCCTGGAACACAGGAGTGAGGGGAGGGATTATACACAGGGCGAGACCCTCAGGGAGGGCGGCCTGGAACACAGGAGTGAGGGGATTATACAGAGAGCGAGACCCCCAGGGCGGGCGGCCTGGAACACAGGAGTGAGGGGAGGGATTATACAAAGAGCGAGACCACCAGAGCGGGCGGCCTGGAACACAGGAGTGAGGGGATTATACAGAGAGCGAGACCCCCAGGGCGGGCGGCCTGGAACACAGGAGTGAGGGGAGGGATTATACACAGGGCGAGACCCCCAGGGCGGGCGGCCTGGAACACAGGAGTGAGGGGAGGGATTATACACAGGGCGAGACCCTCAGGGAGGGCGGCCTGGAACACAGGAATGAGGGGATTATACAGAGAGCGAGACCCCCAGGGAGGGCGGCCTGGAACACAGGAGTGAGGGGAGGGATTATACAAAGAGCGAGACCCCCAGGGAGGGCGGCCTGGAACACAGGAGTGAGGGGAGGGATTATACACAGAGTGAGACCCCCAGGGAGGGCGGCCTGGAACACAGGAGTGAGGGGAGGGATTATACACAGAGCGAGACCCCCAGGGCGGGCGGCCTGGAACACAGGAGGGGAGGGATTATACAAAGAGCGAGACCCCCAGGGAGGGCGGCCTGGAACACAGGAGTGAGGGGAGGGATTATACACAGGGCGAGACCCTCAGGGAGGGCGGCCTGGAACACAGGAGTGAGGGGATTATACAGAGAGCGAGACCCCCAGGGAGGGCGGCCTGGAAAACAGGGGTGAGGGGATTATACACAGAGCGAGACCCCCAGGGAGGGCGGCCTGGAACACAGGGGTGAGGGGAGGGATTATACACAGAGCGAGACCCCCAGGGAGGGCGGCCTGGAACACAGGAGTGAGGGGAGGGATTATACACAGAGCGAGACCCCTAGGGAGGGCGGCCTGGAACACAGGAGTGAGGGGAGGGGTTACACACAGGGCGAGACCCCCAGGGAGGGCGGCCTGGAACACAGGAGTGAGGGGAGGGATTATACACAGGGCGAGACCCCCAGGGCGGGCGGCCTGGAACACAGGAGTGAGGGGAGGGATTATACACAGGGCGAGACCCTCAGGGAGGGCGGCCTGGAACACAGGAATGAGGGGATTATACAGAGAGCGAGACCCCCAGGGAGGGCGGCCTGGAACACAGGAGTGAGGGGAGGGATTATACAAAGAGCGAGACCCCCAGGGAGGGCGGCCTGGAACACAGGAGTGAGGGGAGGGATTATACACAGGGCGAGACCCCCAGGAGGGCGGCCTGGAACACAGGAGTGAGGGGAGGGATTATACACAGAGCGAGACCCCCAGGGAGGGCGGCCTGGAACACAGGAGTGAGGGGAGGGATTATACACAGAGCGAGACCCCCAGGGCGGGCGGCCTGGAACACAGGAGTGAGGGGATTATACACAGAGCGAGACCCCCAGGGAGGGCGGCCTGGAACACAGGAGTGAGGGGATTATACACAGAGCGAGACCCCCAGGGAGGGCGGCCTGGAACACAGGGGTGAGGGGAGGGATTATACACAGAGCGAGACCCCCAGGGCGGGCGGCCTGGAACACAGGAGTGAGGGGAGGGATTATACACAGGGCGAGACCCCCAGGGCGGGCGGCCTGGAACACAGGAGTGAGGGGATTATACACAGAGCGAGACCCCCAGGGAGGGCGGCCTGGAACACAGGAGTGAGGGGATTATACACAGAGCGAGACCCCCAGGGAGGGCGGCCTGGAACACAGGGGTGAGGGGAGGGATTATACACAGAGCGAGACCCCCAGGGCGGGCGGCCTGGAACACAGGAGTGAGGGGAGGGATTATACACAGGGCGAGACCCCCAGGGCGGGCGGCCTGGAACACAGGAGTGAGGGGAGGGATTATTAGGACAGGGGGCCTAGAACACAGGACGGACCCCACAATATGCACACAGAATGATAACAGCAGGTAAGAGAGCCTGGAATCGTGACTGCTCCATCATTGCGCCCCAATGCTTCCCTGCAGCAGCCCCCCGATATTTCGCATCTCTCGGTGCCCCACCTGTTCTTGATGTACTTTATGATCTCGGTGATGGGGTTGACCGGCCAGCGCTGCACCTGCTGTGCGAAGCCGCGGTGATACACCACGAAGGCCTCGGGGTCCCCCTGGAACAGGCTGTGCGCCTCGCGGCTGTCAGACGTGTACAGCTGCTGGTTAATGTAGCGGAAGCGAGCGGATTGGAGACGCAGTTCCATACGAGCGCGTAGAGAGGCCGAGCGATCCCCAGGAAGCGTGGCGACCTCTGACCCCGCTGTGTCCTCTCGCCCAGGATTCTCGTCCTCCCCCGGGCCTCCTGCGCCCTCCCCCGGGCCTCCTGCGCCCTCCCCCGGGCCTCCTGCACCCTCCCCCGGGCCTCCTGCGCTTTTCATTTCTTCCCTTTGCAGAATTCTCTTCAGCTTCTGCAGTCTCCATCTCTCCACAGCGGTCACCTTCTGCCCCCCCCGGGGCAGGGCAGAGGGGACACTGGTCCTGTCCCCCTGTGCAGCGCCATGCTTCTCAGGTCTCCCGTCTTCAGGCAGACTCTCGCACCTCTCCTCTTCACATCCTCCCCCGCTCGCCTCTCCCCTCTCCCCGGCCCCCTCCCCGGCCCCCTCGCCGCCCCCCTCCCCGGTTTGCGCCGCTGTCCTGAACTTGTTCCGGGTTTGCTTCTTTCTTTTCTGCTTGTTCCGCCACTGCTGGCGGCTCAGCCGCGGCTCCCCATCAGTGAGGGGGGGCTCACCGCGCACACACGGGGGGGGACGCCCAGGAACTAGAGGAGGGAGAGAGAGAGGCCGGGCTCAGAAGGGAGCGCGCGCAGGGGGCGGGGTGCAGAAGGGAGCGGGCGCAGGAGGCGGGGCGCAGAAGGGAGCGAGCGCAGGAGGCGGGGCGCAGGAGGCGGGGTGCAGAAGGGAGCGGGCGCAGGAGGCGGGGCGCAGGAGGCGGGGCGCAGAAGGGAGCGGGCGCAGGAGGCCGGGCGCAGGAGGCGGGGCGCAGAAGGGAGCGGGCGCAGGAGGCGGAGCGCAGGAGGCGGGGTGCAGAAGGGAGCGGGCGCAGGAGGCGGGGTGCAGAAGGGAGCGGGCGCAGGAGGCGGGGCGCAGAAGGGAGCGGGCGCAGGAGGCGGGGCGCAGGAGGCGGGGTGCAGAAGGGAGCGGGCGCAGGAGGCGGGGAGCGGGCGCAGGAGGCGGGGCGCAGGAGGCGGGGCGCAGAAGGGAGCGGGCGCAGGAGGCAGGGCGCAGGAGGCGGGGCGCGGGGATAGCAGGAGGCGGGGCGCAGGAGGCGGGGCGCAGAAGGGAGCGGGCGCAGGAGGCGGAGCGCAGGAGGCGGGGTGCAGAAGGGAGCGGGCGCAGGAGGCGGAGCGCAGGAGGCGGGGTGCAGAAGGGAGCGGGCGCAGGAGGCGGGGTGCAGAAGGGAGCGGGCGCAGGAGGCGGGGCGCAGGAGGCGGGGTGCAGAAGGGAGCGGGCGCAGGAGGCGGGGCGCAGGAGGCGGGGCGCAGAAGGGAGCGGGCGCACGAGGCGGGGTGCAGAAGGGAGCGGGCGCAGGAGGCGGGGTGCAGAAGGGAGCAGGCGCAGGAGGCGGGGCGCAAAAGGGAGAAGGCGCAGGAGGCGTGGCGCAAAAGGGAGCAGGCGCAGGAGGCGGGGCGCAGGAGGCGGGGCGCAGAAGGGAGCGGGTGCAGGAGGCGGGGCTCAGAAGGGAGCGCGCGCAGGAGGCGGGGCTCAGAAGGGAGCGCGCGCAGGAGGTGGGGGCGCAGAAGGGAGCAGGCGCGGCGCAGGAGGCGGGGCGCAGAAGGGAGCGGGCGCAGGAGGCGGGGTGCAGAAGGGAGCACGCGCACGGGGCGGGGCTCAGAAGGGAGCGCGCGCAGGAGGCGGGGCGCAGAAGGGAGCGCGCGCAGAAGGGAGCGGGCGCAGGAGGTGGGGGCGCAGAAGGGAGCAGGCGCGTAGGAGGCGGGGGCGCAGAAGGGAGCAGGCGCGTAGGAGGCGGGGGTGCAGAAGGGAGCGCGCGCAGGAGGCGGGGGCGCAGAAGGGAGCGCGCGCAGGAGGCGGGGGCGCAGAAGGGAGCGCGCGCAGGAGGCGGGGGCGCAGAAGGGAGCGCGCGCAGGAGGCGGGGGCGCAGAAGGGAGCGCGCGCAGGAGGCGGGGGCGCAGAAGGGAGCGCGCGCAGGAGGCGGGGGCGCAGAAGGGAGCGCGCGCAGGAGGCGGGGGCGCAGAAGGGAGCGGGCGTAGGAGGCGGGGGCGCAGAAGGGAGCGGGCGCAGGAGGCGGGGGCGCAGAAGGGAGCGGGCGCAGGAGGCGGGGGCGCAGAAGGGAGCGGGCGCAGGAGGCGGGGGCGCATAAGGGAGCGCGCGCAGGGGGCGGGGGCGCAGAAGGGAGCGCGCGCAGGGGGCAGGGGCGCAGAAGGGAGCGGGCGTAGGAGGCGGGGGCGCAGAAGGGAGCGGGCGCAGGAGGCGGGGGCGCAGAAGGGAGTGCGCGCAGGGGGCGGGGCGCAGAAGGGAGCGGGCGCAGGAGGTGGGGGCGCAGAAGGGAGCGCGCGCAGGAGGCGGGGGCGCAGAAGGGAGCGCGCGCAGGAGGCGGGGGCGCATAAGGGAGCGCGCGCACGGGGCGGGGCTCAGAAGGGAGCGCGCGCAGGAAGCGGGGCGCAGAAGGGAGCGCGCGCAGGAGGTGGGGGCGCAGAAGGGAGCGGGCGCAGGAGGTGGGGGCGCAGAAGGGAGCAGGCGCATAGGAGGCGGGGGCGCAGAAGGGAGCGCGCGCAGGAGGCGGGGGCGCAGAAGGGAGCGCGCGCAGGAGGCGGGGGCGCAGAAGGGAGCGCGCGCAGGAGGCGGGGGCGCAGAAGGGAGCGCGCGCAGGAGGCGGGGGCGCAGAAGGGAGCGCGCGCAGGAGGCGGGGGCGCAGAAGGGAGCGTGCGCAGGAGGCGGGGGCGCAGAAGGGAGCGGGCGCAGGAGGCGGGGGCGCAGAAGGGAGCGGGCGCAGGAGGCGGGGGCGCAGAAGGGAGCGCGCGCAGGGGGCGGGGGCGCAGAAGGGAGCGGGCGCAGGAGGCGGGGGCGCAGAAGGGAGCGGGCGCAGGAGGCGGGGGCGCAGAAGGGAGCGGGCGCAGGAGGCGGGGGCGCAGAAGGGAGCGCGCGCAGGAGGCGGGGGCGCAGAAGGGAGCGCGCGCAGGAGGCGGGGGCGCAGAAGGGAGCGCGCGCAGGAGGCGGGGGCGCAGAAGGGAGCGCGCGCAGGAGGCGGGGGCGCAGAAGGGAGCGCGCGCAGGAGGCGGGGGCGCAGAAGGGAGCGCGCGCAGGAGGCGGGGGCGCAGAAGGGAGCGGGCGTAGGAGGCGGGGGCGCAGAAGGGAGCGGGCGCAGGAGGGAGCGGGCGCAGGAGGCGGGGGCGCAGAAGGGAGCGGGCGCAGGAGGCGGGGGCGCAGAAGGGAGCAGGCGCGTAGGAGGCGGGGGCGCAGAAGGGAGCGCGCGCAGGAGGCGGGGGCGCAGAAGGGAGCGCGCGCAGGAGGCGGGGGCGCAGAAGGGAGCGCGCGCAGGAGGCGGGGGCGCAGAAGGGAGCGCGCGCAGGAGGCGGGGGCGCAGAAGGGAGCGCGCGCAGGAGGCGGGGGCGCAGAAGGGAGCGCGCGCAGGAGGCGGGGGCGCAGAAGGGAGCGCGCGCAGGAGGCGGGGGCGCAGAAGGGAGCGCGCGCAGGAGGCGGGGGCGCAGAAGGGAGCGGGCGCAGGAGGCGGGGGCGCAGAAGGGAGCGGGCGCAGGCGCAGAAGGGAGCGCGCGCAGGGGGCGGGGGCGCAGAAGGGAGCGGGCGCAGGAGGCGGGGGCGCAGAAGGGAGCGCGCGCAGGAGGCGGGGGCGCAGAAGGGAGCGCGCGCAGAAGGCGGGGGCGCAGAAGGGAGCGCGCGCAGGAGGCGAGGGCGCAGAAGGGAGCGCGCGCAGGAGGCGGGGGCGCAGAAGGGAGCACGCGCAGGAGGCGGGGGCGCAGAAGGGAGCGCGCGCAGGAGGCGGGGGCGCAGAAGGGAGCGGGCGTAGGAGGCGGGGGCGCAGAAGGGAGCGGGCGCAGGAGGCGGGGGCGCAGAAGGGAGCGGGCGTAGGAGGCGGGGGCGCAGAAGGGAGCGGGTGCAGGAGGCGGGGGCGCAGAAGGGAGCGTGCGCAGGGGGCGGGGCGCAGAAGGGAGCGCGCGCAGGAGGCGGGGGCGCAGAAGGGAGCGCGCGCAGGAGGCGGGGGCGCAGAAGGGAGCGCGCGCAGGAGGCGGGGGCGCAGAAGGGAGCGCGCGCAGGAGGCGGGGGCGCAGAAGGGAGCGCGCGCAGGAGGCGGGGGCGCAGAAGGGAGCGCGCGCAGGAGGCACCTCTGTATACAGCTCCTCTCCTTATACCTGCCCGTGGTGGTCTCTTCCTTTGCTCGTCTCCGGGGGTCGGGTTCTCGGGGTGTAGCGGTTGCGGCGCACCTGGTTGGGGGTCCGGGTCCCGGGGGCTCTCCAGCGTACGCAGGATTTCCAGCAGCTGGTGGGTTCTCTTCTTACGCTTCTTCCGACTTGAAGACAGCTACGAAAGGGGAAAGAGTGCCAGCGTCACCGCCTGAGTGCCAGCGTCACCGCCTGAGTGCCAGCGTCACCGCCTGAGTGCCAGCGTCACCGCCTGAGTGCCAGCGTCACCGCCTGAGTGCCAGCGTCACCGCCTGAGTGCCAGCGTCACCGCGTGAGTGCCACCGTGTGAGTGTGACCGTGAGAGTGCCAGGGTCACCGCGTGAGTGCAACC
Source organism: Ascaphus truei (assembly GCF_040206685.1). Classification (NCBI taxonomy): domain Eukaryota; kingdom Metazoa; phylum Chordata; class Amphibia; order Anura; family Ascaphidae; genus Ascaphus; species Ascaphus truei. The sequence goes on from NW_027453827.1 coordinate 571,137, forward strand.
ATGTGAGTGTGACAGTCTGAGTGTTACAGTGTGAGTGTGACAGTGTGAGTGCCAGGGACATTGCGTGAGTGCCAGGGTCACCGCGCGAGTGCGAGTGCCAAGGTCACCGTGCAAGTGTGAGTGCGACCGTGTGAGTGCCAGGGTTACAGCGTTAGTGCAAGGGTCACAGTGTGAGTGCGGGTGTGAGTGTGACCATGTGAGTGCAACCACATGAGTGCAAGTGTCACCGCGTGAGTGCGAGTGTCACCGTGACTGCAAGTATAAGTGAGTATAAGCGAGTACCTCTCCTCCCCCCAGTCTCGCTGCCCTCTCCCCGCTCTCACCCCCTCTGGTTGTGCTCCGGAGTCTGTTCCCCGCGCGTTCTGCAGAGACTGCGTCAGTGACTGTGCTGCAGAGCTGTCATTCCAATCGCACACGTCAAACATTGCTACACCTGCAAGGCTGTCTCGGGGTAGGGGGGGTCTCGCAGGCTGTCTCGGGGGTGTGGAGGGTCTCGCAGGCTGTCTCGGGGTGGGGAGGGTCTCGCAGGCTGTCTCGGGGTGGGGAGGGTCTCGCAGGCTGTCTCGGGGTAGGGAGGGTCTCGCAGGCTGTCTCGGGGTGGGGAGGGTCTCGCAGGCTGTCTCGGGGTGGGGAGGGTCTCGCAGGCTGTCTCGGGGTGGGGAGGGTCTCGCAGGCTGTCTCGGGGTAGGGAGGGTCTCGCAGGCTGTCTCGGGGTAGGGAGGGTCTCGCAGGCTGTCTCGGGGTAGGGAGGGTCTCGCAGGCTGTCTCGGGGTAGGGAGGGTCTCGCAGGCTGTCTCGGGGTAGGGAGGGTCTCGCAGGCTGTCTCGGGGTAGGGAGGGTCTCGCAGGCTGTCTCGGGGTAGGGAGGGTCTCGCAGGCTGTCTCGGGGTAGGGAGGGTCTCGCAGGCTGTCTCGGGGTAGGGAGGGTCTCGCAGGCTGTCTCGGGGTGGGGAGGGTCTCGCAGGCTGTCTCGGGGGTGGGGGGTCTCGCAGGCTGTCCCGGGGTAGGGTGGGTCTCGCAGGCTGTCTCGGGGTAGGGGGGGTCTCGCAGGCTGTCTCGGGGGTGGGGGGTCTCGCAGGCTGTAGAAGGAAACAGTAACATTGATTAATGTTGATACAAACACGAGCACACGACACACAATGACACACACTGTTGTGCATTACAGATGTGCCGGGTTATTGCACGTTATCCCTATTGAAAAGAACGGTTAAAGCGATAACGTGCGCATTATGCAGCGCCGCCATATCGTGCGTTATCCCGTGTTTCCAAGGGCAGTAACGTGTGTGTGAGACACGGTGTGTATATACACACACACACAGCGCTCTCTGTATACACAGACACAGGCACACAGTGAGACAAAGCGCTCTGTGTGTGTGCGCGCGCGTATATATATATATATATATACATATATATATATATACACACACACACAGTAACACTCTGTACACACACACGAGACAGCGCCGTGTGTGTGTATAAATATAAATAATGGAAATAGCCGTGTGAGTGTATGTGTGTATATATATATATATATATATATATATATATATATATATATATATATATATATATATATATACACACACACACACTGCGCTCTGTATACACACACTGCTCTGTACATACACACTGCGCTCTGTATACGTGTACATAAATACACTGCACTTTGTATATACACAGTAACACACACACTGCTCTGTACACACACTGCCCACGTACACACTGCGCTCTGTATACGTGTACATACACACACGGCACTTTGTATATACACAGTAACACACACTGCTCTGTGTACACACTGAGCTTTGTACACACACTGCCCACGTACACACTGCGCTCTGTATACGTGTACATACATACACTACACTTTGTATATACACAGTAACACACACACTGCTCTGTACACACACTGCCCACGTACACACTGCGCTCTGTATACGTGTACATACACACACGGCACTTTGTATATACACAGTAACACACACTGCTCTGTGTACACACTGAGCTCTGTACACACACTGCCCACGTACACACTGCGCTCTGTATACGTGTACATACATACACTGCACTTTGTATATACACAGTAACACACACTGCTCTGTGTACACACTAAGCTCTGTATACGTGTACATACATACACTGCACTTTGTATATACACAGTAACACACACTGCTCTGTGTACACACTAAGCTCTGTACACACACTGCCCACGTACACACTGCGCTCTGTATACGTGTACATACACACACGGCACTTTGTATATACACAGTAACACACACTGCTCTGTGTACACACTGAGCTCTGTACACACACTGCCCACGTACACACTGCGCTCTGTATACGTGTACATACATACACTGCACTTTGTATATACACAGTAACACACACTGCTCTGTGTACACACTAAGCTCTGTACACACACTGCCCACGTACACACTGCGCTCTGTATACGTGTACACACACACACACACACACACACACACACACACACACACACACACACACACACACACACACACACACACACACACACACACACACACACACACACACACACCTCTTGCTCTCACGCTTCCTGCAGCACATGTGGATACCATAGAGTAACCAGGCTGTGCAGACTGTCACTGTAACAGCGGCTCAGGGCCATCTGCAGGTGGGAGGCAGCACTGCACCTCTGATGATAGATAGATAGATAGATAGATAGATAGATAGATAGATAGATAGATAGATAGATAGATAGATAGATAGATAGATAGATAGATAGATAGATAGATAGATATGTAACGCCTGTTCGTGTCTGGTCTGACCCACCCAATCTCACATTGGCCCCTGTGGTCTATCCAGCCCCGTGTCTGGGTATGGTGGTGCACCTGTAGACAACAGGACTCCTGAGTCTCCCGCTTGATGGTATTGGGGGATGTCAACCCAGACAGGTAGCTGAGGTAGTGTGTGCGAGTCCTACTTACATCACGTGCAGCGCCTCCACCTCATCAGGATCTCTGCGTATGCAGGTAGATGGTCCTGATGAGGAACTCCTTCTTGGTGGTGAGGGCCCCAGGACAGTAATTGCAGACTCACACCATGAGGTTCTTGGTAAACAAGCCATATTTATTGTGCGTGGTGATAAGGGCCAGCTGCCCCTCACAGTCATTGTCTCAGCCGCACATTGTTCCGTGATTCCCTTTAAAAGGTACGCCCTCCCAATGGAGTGGGATTCCCTCTCCCCGCAGGGAGATCACCCCTGTGCCAGGTCCCTGGACACAGTTGGCCATCTCTGGCTCTTGATATAAATTGATGCCACTAGTTACTGCACTAGTGGGCACCTTTAACTGGCTGCTTCACCTTGCACCATCAACTCGCAGCAACCACACACTGCAACCTTTCCACATTAACTTTAGGCAGTGCAGTGCCTTATATACCTCAGGAGGCAGGCACATCTCTGAGGTCACTAACAATGGACTCAGAACATGTAGCCACTCCCATCCATACATAGGGCACCTCACCAGGGTGTGAGGGCAAACCTCCATGATTACTGCTGGCATTCATGTAACTTACCAGGTTTTACTGCCAGCAGGAGAGATGACTGTAGGCAGTGTTAGGCATGACGATAGATAGATAGATAGATAGATAGATAGATAGATAGATAGATAGATAGATAGATAGATAGATAGATAGATAGATATGTAGCAGGGACCACCCTGGCTACTATTCTGCCCAATGGGCTGGCAGTAAACCCTGGAACTATCAGGTTGCCAGTAGCTGGTATGGGGTTTCCCCCTTCACCTTTGGTACTGCCCTAGCTGTGAAAGCAGACCAAGATTCAAAGTGGCCCAGTTCTAAGTGGCATGGTCAAATTTAACAGGGAGTTCAACAGGAGGGAAACAAGGGGACTACAGAACACCTCGGGCCCTCAATCCTGGATGTGAACTACGCTGGAAAGGTGGACATTTTCTATCCCAGACCACACATCTCAGCACTAAACTACTGCTGCCATGCTGCTGCTACTAATTATATGTGCTCTGACCTCGCTTCTTTTCAAAATGCACATTTCTTTCTACCAGCCCCATGTCTCCAACTCTATTCATATATCTCCATCTCTCCTTTCTTCCCCGCTTCTCAGTTCACATGAACTCCTTTCTTACCTGTGCCCTCTGTCACCACACAGCTATACCCCCTGCACTAAAACACACCCCTACAAATCCTCCTCACACATTCTCTTTCTATCCATGCTTCTCCTCCTCGCTTCTGGGGATATCTCTCCCAATCCTGGTCCCTGCCCTATTCCTACATGCTCTCGTCCTCGCCTGCCAAATGCAACTTCTACTCCCTCTTGTGTCATCCCCTCCAACCTCATACCCATCCCCTGCCACCCTCCCTCCTCTCTCCCTTTCTCCTGTGCTCTTTGGAATGCTCGCTCCCTTTCTAACAAGTTCCTCTCTGTGCATGACTTCTTTCTCTCTCACTCTCTGCTCCTATTTGCTATAACTGAGACCTGGCTCACTCAGTCTGACTCTGCTCTGGAAGCTGCCCTCTCCTACGGTGGCCTTTCCTTCTCCCACACTCTGCGCCCTGATGGCAGGGGTGGAGGCGTTGAGCTACTCCTCTCCTCTCTCTGCCATTACCGAACTCTTCCTATTCCTCCATCTCTTGCTTTTCCCTCCTTTGAGGTTCACACTGTCCAGATCTTCTCTCCTCTTCCTGTCCATGTGGCGGTCATCTATCGCCCACCTTCCTCTACTCATCCCCCTTCTGCCTTTCTCTCTCACTTTGAATCCTGGCTCTCTTTCTTTCTCTCCTCAGACTCCCCTGTTCTTCTCCTTGGGGACTTCAACTGCCATATTGATGACCCCTCTCTCCCTTGCGCTTCTCACTTTCTCTCTCTAACCTCTTCCTTTGGCCTTCAACAGTGGACTGCAGCCAGCACCCACAAGGATAGCCACTACCTAGACCTAGTTTTCACAAAAAACTTTTCTCTCTCTGATTTCTCCATTTCCCCCTTTCCTCTCTCTGACCATCACCTCGTCTCATTTTCTCTCTCTCTCGCTACAGACCCTGACAACCTGGTCAGGAACTACAACTCTGCCTTATCCTCCTCTCTTGATCTACATGCCCCGCTTTTTCTCTGACGCCCTCGCCCTTCTAACCCCAGACCTTGGCTAAATTCCCACACGTGCATGCTGCGCTCCTCCACTCGTTCCTCTGAACGCCTCCGGAGGAAATCTCACAATCTCGCAGACTTCCTTCACTACAAATTTATGCTATCCTGTTTCAACTCTGCCCTCTCTCAGGCTAAACAAACCTACTTTACTTCACTAATCAACACTCACAAATCTAACCCACACCGACTCTTCTCTGTCTTTGACTCTCTACTCAAACCACTCCCAGTTGCCTCTTCTTCCTCCATCTCACCTCAGGACTTTGCTGACTACTTCAAGGAAAAGGTGGAATCCATACGTCAGAACACCCCCTTTGTTTCCTCCTCCCATCCTACACCTCTTCCTAACTCTCCTCCTGCCTTCCTTGACTCTTCTTCCGCTGTCACAGAGGAGGATGTATCACTACTGATCTCCTCTTCTCCCTCTATCATTTGCCCTCTTGACCCCATTCCCTCCCATCTCCTAAAACATCTTGTTCCTACTATAATCCCTATGCTCTCACACATATTTAACACCTCCCTCTATTCTGGAACCTTTCCCTCCTCCTTCAAACATGCAACCGTTATACCATTACTCAAAAACAGCAAGCTTGACCCTGTCTTTCTAAATATCGACCTGTCTCGATCCTGCCTTTTGCCCCCAAACTCCTTGAACGTCTTGTATTCTCTCGCTTGCTCCACTTTCTCAACGCCCATTCTCTCATGATGGACGTATATGAAATTGCAGTACAGTACATGCATTGATAAATGGAAAAAAGGTAGTGCTTCACTTTAAGTACATTTTCGCTTTACATACATGCTCCGGTCCCATTGCGTACGTTAATGCGGGGTATGCATGTAGTTACATAGTTACATACATGCTCCGGTCCCATTGCGTATGTTAATGCCGGGTATGCCTGTAGTTACATAGTTACATACATGCTCTGGACCCATTGCGTATGTTAATGCGGGGTATGTATATATGCGTACTTTATAATGCCTGTATAAGACCGCCTGTATAAGACCGCACCGCCTTGGCTATAACTATGAATAACCACCGCCACTGTTGTTGGCAATCGTGACAGATAGCGCTAGAAGGTATAGCATTTAGTATTGCGGTTTTGGATATATGATCCTCCAAATGTAACATATACAACCTTTTCTCTGGTAAAAGTATTCCTTATGGCACCCGCTTTCTATTTATAAATCACCGCTATAGTGTATCACTTACAAGGTTCTGCAGACTGCTGGTATACTGTGCTGGTATACTGTGTTGGTATACTGTGCTGGTATACTGTGCTGGTATACTGTGCTGGTATACTGTGCATGTGCTGATGTTATGCAGGTAGTAGATGTATTAACTAATTCACAGTCTGTGTTACATATCTACAGATAATGGTGAGTCACTCAAACATGCTGATAACGTCTTTTAATTGATGGCAAGCTGTGGTTAGATTCACCGCACTTTATTGATATTCCACATGATATGTTCATTGCTGATTTGGTTACATATACTTAATATTGATGCTCTAGGGATATACTTATCGTTGTGTGTCCGTGTGACAGAGTGAAGTCAACTCCTATCAGTTACGCCTCGGAGACATATGTCTGAGTGCTTCATCCAGCACTCATAAGGGTTAACTCAGGTGGAAGTTAGGAAATCAGAACTCTTTAGCTGACACCTGAGAGCCAGCAAGGTAGATAAAGGATCATGTGACTGGCAGTAGCTGCCAGAGAGAGAGAGAGAGAGAGAAGCACACTGCTGCGTGAGCCCTTAGCCAGAGGGATTTCACCAAAGACTACTTCAACTAAAGTAAGGATTATTCATTTGTTTACTGACTGCTTAAAGTACCCTTATGGTTTGGTTCTGGTTTAGCCAGCCAGCCTGCTAGATAGGTCTGCTGTGTTATTAGTCAGTTTTTCTCCCAAAGTGGAGCAGGATTTATTTTGTTAAAGGGACAGTGTACCCGCATGTTATGTTACTGTGGAGAAATGAAGCCACTGAACGTTTTTATTTATCCTGAAACTATACGTGTGGACTGTTCCCTGACCTCGGCTACAGGCCGTCCTGCCACAGTCCGCTATACACCGTGTCCCGGCTATACACCGTAGTGCTATCGGGATCACCTCCAGATCACCTCCAGTGCGTTCTCCGATGCGATACGTCACTTCCGGTTCGCGCACTGTGCTCTGTCACGTCACTTCCGGTAGACTACCGAGCCTGTCTCTGGAGGTGATCCCAACAGTACCACGGTATAGAGCGGATAAGCAGCTGCGGTGCGGTGAGCGGCGGCCACATCCTTACACTCCTGAGTCACTTGTTATAGTGCCAAATGCTTGTGTTTGATTTTCACATTGTAAGTGCGCATTTTTTAACTACATTATAAAGTTACCCTTTTATATTGACCTGCACCATGGAGATTTCTTTTTACCCTTCCATGTTCCCATCTACCTGATCCATGAACGTGAGAGATATCCTGTCTATACCTAGACGACACTACAAGATTCCACAGGTCCTGTTATTGCCCTTACCTTACTGCTATCCTGTGAGTAGGCTGCACACGAGAGCCAAGTTTCCTCACACATTGTTACACTGTAGTATACAGCCTGCACTTAGTTTGTGTTTTCTCTGTTGTTTTTTTCCTTTATGCTCCCCCTGGGTTGTGAGAACATAAATTTTCATGACATGACAAGGTGTAAACCACATTCCTGGACCGCAGTCCAGTTAACCCCTTGCCTCCCTGGTGAGGTCAGGGGGTGGCCATATGGGGTGCAACCCCTTTAATACCGGGCCAACCCCCCTCTCCCTCTACAGGGCGATCTGACGTTTGCCGTATAATATCTCCTCTGCGCATGTTCTGCTCCTTCTCCGCTTTCATGCAGTCTGAGACAACCCAAGATGGCCACCATTCACTCCATCAACGCGCCTGTGTAAGGTAATGCCGCTTTAACTCAGGAGGTGGGAACTTGTAGTGGAAGGGGTAGAACCCCTTTAAGAGCTTAATTGGTTTCAATTAGTGCCCTTATCTGCCCGTTCCCGCGTTGAGGCTCGCACTTCTCTCCAGGACCGGTCGGGGATGGACTCCTCAGCAGACACCAGGTGTAGACGGATGTTCCCAGAGGTACACAATTGGAGACTTTATAAGGTGAAATTATAACGAGGCTTTATAGTGCCTTTTCCTTAACATCAGGAAACCATCCAAACAAGGGGGAAACAAAGCTTCTATTCACTTGGGAGTATTTCTAGTGAAATACTATGCAGTTCACAACTCCCTTAGATAAGCATGTCTCCCCGCCCCAAACACATAGCATGAAATGAACAGATATAAAAAGTCTTGTAATAAAAGTCCTATCTGTTAGCTGCTGTAGGGGAAGCTTCTCTGCTCTCCTGGAACCGCACCCGTGTGTGCACAGAAAACATCAGCATCCAGGTTTAGAAGTCTTATTTGTCAGCTCCAGAGATCTGTGTTCTCTTGGTCAGTCTCTCCTGGGAGACTCAAGAACCTCTGCTCTGTCTCCAAAGTTCAGCTCACACGTGAGCTAAGGAGTCCCTTCCTGTCTCAACAGACAGGCTTTTGTAAGCAATCTAAATCAGGCAGGTGGTGTTTATTAATTGACTACCAGCAGCTAACCACCACACTGCTAGATTAAAGGCACATTACTTGAACAGGGGTTACTCCCCTGTTACATATCTCCCCTGTTTGTGGGAAGCTCGGGCTTGCCACGGCCAAAGCCCATCCTTCCACTCTCATTCTAGATATCTCTGTGACTTGAATGAGAGTGGATGGAGGAAGAGAACCCTCAGTCCTGCTGGGATTGGAGCCCTTTCTCCAGTTTATTCGTGTCTCCTCCTGAAGGTGCTTGAGATCAGCACCCCTCAGTCGCTCGAGGAGGACTTTTTCCAAGTATAGTCTTTTTTCTACGTGCGCGGTCATGAGATTTCCCTCGCGTCGGGTGCTCGTCTTATTGTAGGCATACTGTATGGCAGCAGTTGCAGAGCGTTTAAAAACAGCCCTTTGAGTTTTCCGCTCTTAAAGCTGTCTCTCTGCCCTTATCCCACTCAATGGGGTTGCTAGTTCAGCCTCTTTGAGATTAAGTTGCAATTCCACACCCACTTCCAGAGAATGGCCCATCTTTTCAGCTTCATCAGCTAAGGATTCTTCTGGTTTTAATTCAGCACGTGTACCTTCTTTTGTTGCCTGCTGGGTGGCTGAAGGTTTTGCTAGTGCTTGTTTAGGTGGTTCAAATTTTGCAACCTTCTCTTTCAGATGAGCGGTATTCCCAGCTCTCACTGTACCCTTGTCTTCATGGGTTTTTGAGGCTGTGGGATACTGATGCTTAGTCAGGGTCAATACTTGTCCTTGTAGGACTGTAATCTCATCCGCGAGAGATCCCTGATTTTTGAGTGCGTCTTGCAAGTCTCTTCTCAGGGAATTTATCTGCATGCTTTGCTTTCTCTGAGCTTGCTTCCACATTTTTATTGCATTGTGAAGCACTATGAACTTCTTTGCTTGGGCCACAGTTACTTTTTTCAGTTTCTGGACCTTCTTGTGCTCCCTTTTGTGCCGCATCACCTGGGTTCTAAGCTTGACTTTTAGCGTTGCTTTGGTGATGCTCAGGGTAGCCTTCAGTTTCTCATGCTGCTTTGCGGGGACATACTGGGTCATCAGACGTTCCTGCAGCACTTGAATTTCTTTAACAGCCTGCAGATTGTCATCCTGCAGAGTTCGCTGCTTCTCCTCGGCCTTCTCGAGGTGCGTACACAGACCTTGCAGTTGGTTCTGCAGTCGGTGCTCTGCTTCAAACTTTTCCTTGACTTCTTCTGTCAACTGAAAATGTTCTTCTTTCAGTTTTAAGTTTTCTATTTTTTAATCTTGAATTTTCTCCTTTTTCAGTCTCTGTATTCTTCAGGGCCTCTTTGCAGTCCTCCTTCCATTTACGCACATCTGCTTTGAGAATGACAATCTCCTGGCGTGAGACTTCCTTCTCTAGGTTGAGGGTCTGAAGCTCCTTCTGAGAGACTTTGAGATCTGTATCAAGATTGACAATAGTTTCTTTAGCAATGTCCAGCTCCTCAGTGAGACTGTGTAGTTCCTTTCTGGAAACTTCCAGGTCTGTGCGGCAGCTGTTGGTCTCATGATGTGAGGCATCCAGTGCTCTGCGGAGTGTCTGAACCTCTTTCTGAGATACGTCCACCTCTATCCGGACACTGTTGACCTCCTGCTGTGAGGCATTCAGCTCTATGCGAAGAGTGTGAACCTCTTGCTGGAAGACTGTCATCTGCTTCAGTGCCTCCTCATACTTCCGCTTTAGCGTAGCCACCATTTGATCAGATTGGCTCTGCTTTTCATCCATGGCGGAAATAGTAGCATTTGCAGTATCTAGCTCAGTCTTAAGATCGTCCAATTCTGTCCTGGCTAAAGAGTAAATTGTGAGCACATCTTTTTGTAGCCTCACGTTATTTTTCTGTAGCTCTGTGTAACCATCTTCCTTTTGTTTCAATTGTTCATTGAGCATATCACAGTCATGCCTGGCATTTTTCAGGGCATCTTCAGGGCTGGTCAAGGGATCGTCACTCACTGGTTCCGGCTCCACTTCCCTGGGATGGTTGGTTGAGGGTTCCTCATTGTTGGCACCGGACAGACACTTCTTTGGGGTACACGACTTCTGCCTTGGGCCCTCTGGATATTCGGTTAACCGCGGGACGAATTCTCCATTTTCTCTAGGCTGCAGGGCAACTTGGTCCCCCTTTTCCCCCACAGGATCTGTGGACGGGTCTGTTCCTGCCACGGTAAGTGAAGAACCGCTTTTCTTTTTCTGCTTTTTTGTTTTAGATGACTCCGTCCCATCCGGAATACTGGGGTCTCCTTCTTTATTTGATACTTTAGCAGCTTCATTATATACGCCAGGCTTTTCTTGCAGTTGCTTTAGCTGACAGAAATATTGGGTGATCTGCTGCTCCCGCTCTTTCGCTTGTCGACCATATTCGTCATCATAGAGGGCGGTCTTTTCTGTTCGTGCCGAGTTCAGGCACCCCCACCATTCTTGGGGTGTTTTGTGGGTGTGACTCGGTTCGGGTTCCCCGTAAGAGATGTCTTCCTCTTTATTGGACTGGAAGGGCCACTCTTCCGTGGGGTAGGGTTCATTACAGGAACGCTGCATCTTGCCCTCCATTTTTAGGCTATCAGGTGTAATTTTCTTCCTGACCTTAGGAGGCGCTATTGCAGCTGTTGCCACTGTATTTGCTAGAACCCCCAATTGTGGTAGTCCTACATTTGGGCATATTTTGCTTGTAGAGGTCGTAGCTCTCACAGGCATCTCTGTAGACTTTTCTTTCTTGGGTAATTTTTACAATATCAGCAGTGCTGTGCATGCATTTTCTCTTATCAGGTATACAAGATGTGCAGTTGCTAGGTAAAAACGTCTATTTGCTTTACACCATTTACTTGCTAGGTTGGAAAAAAAGGATGATGTAAAATAGCACTAATGAAAATAAAACAATATACCCTAATAGTGGGGGTGGACTCAAGTGGCAAGCTAGGCAGCCTAGGAAAGAATCTGATAGTACAATCAGAAACAATAGCATAAAAACAAAGAGATACCGGCGCCTAATTAGTCCAATTAGGTGGAATAGTGAAAGTCCAATGGAAGTGATGTTAGTCCCAAAGTGATCTGCTGTCCCTTAGTCTTGAGGTGACCTGATGGGACTTCGTTCGTGGGATTGGAACATGCAATGAAAAGAGAGATAATTAGTGCAACACTGTTATGAATATTCACACAAAGATGAACTCACAGACTGACTGACAACACTAACAGGACATACAAACACAGAAGCAAAGCTAACAGTAAAATTAGTTTTAATATAACTAGAATTATAAAAAGCTGGACAGTAATAGTGATGTCAATCCGGTTGGGTAAAACCTGAGTGACACTCACAGGACGGCAAAAGGTTACTGGCATAGGATAAGGATGCTGGCTCCACGTGCAGTGAGTCTTCAGAACGCCGAGAGCTCCGTGTGCTCCTCCGTGTGTCCTGGTTAGGACCGGAAGTGACGTCTCCGGTGTGAGCCCGGACCGGTAGTGACGTCACGGGACGTGACGTCAAGGCCTGGCAGACCCGTCCGACAGAGCCGAGGGAAGCGGCGATATTCTCTCCTCTGGTCCTCCACACCAGGCTGTAATACTCGGCAATGGACCTGCTAGTTCCTGCTTGTCCCTTAATGTCCAGAAAGTAAAAGAAAATAGCCCTATGCGTTTCGTGTGTCTAAGCACACTTCCTCAGGGGATATAAGTGATGGCAGTGATGCCAGGTATAAATACTTCCGCCTCCGCTCTGATTGGTCAGTCAATCAGTGCAGTCTTAAAGCTATACCTGCGTGGCACATAAAAAATCAGACATTTGTTTAGCTTTGCAATACATTAACAACACTAACCTAACATAAACACAGAACATAAAAAGTAAAAAAATGTTTAACATGTACTATATATAAAAAAGCAGTACGACAATAACCCAAAAAACATTCAAACATATCATATTGAATTGATTAGGGAATTGCTAAGGTATTACAGAAATGCCCCTAACTCAAAATCTATATTGAGGCCTCTTGGAGAGAGTGTTTTTAGCTCATAAATCCAGTATGCGTCACGCATACTGGATTTTTTTTAGCCTATTCCCACCTCTATGGCTTGCTGGAATAGCCTCAATGGCCTGACATGTGAGACCGTTAGGGTTTTTATTATGGTGAGTGAGGAAATGGTGGGATACGCTATGAGTTACCAGTCCCTTTTTGATATTATATATGTGTTCATATACTCTCCTTTGATTAGTTCTTCCGGTCCTTCCCACATATTGCAGGCCACATGGACATTGGAGTAAGTATATGACATAACTCATATGGCAATTAATACAAGACTTGATAGGGTATTCCTTCTGTGTAACATTGGATTTGAAACCCTTTGCACTACTGCTGTATGCACATGCCGTACATTTAGAGCATTTAAAAAAGCCTTTATCTCTCTTTACACTGTTTTGTTTTAAATAGTTGAAAGGACAACTAGGTGCCTAATAGGTGCCTAGCTTCTCATTTGATACTTGCTAGAAAACAATTTTTGGTCGATAGTATACGTTTGTCGAAGTCTTATTTGTCAGCTCCAGAGATCTTTGTTCTCTTGGTGAGTCTCTCCTGGGAGACTCAAGAACCTCTGCTCTGTCTCCAAAGTTCAGCTCACACGTGAGCTAAGGAGTCCCTTCCTATCTCAACAGACAGGCTTTTGTAAGCAATCTAAATCAGGCAGGTGGTGTTTATTAATTGACTACCAGCAGTTAACCACCACACTGCTAGATTAAAGGCACATTACTTGAACAGGGATTACTCCCCTGGTACACCAAGGTTAGTAGAGTTTGTAGATTTGGATTTCAGACCCAATTTTTTGAGGAACGTTTCCCCTTCGTCCATATGCCTCAGGGTTGTCGCAGCACTGTTTCTGATCACCATCAAAACAAAGGAGAAGATCCATCGGTATCTTATCCCTTTGTCCCTTAGAATTCTGGTGATTGGCGACAGACTTTTCCTCTTGCTTAGTGTTGTGGGTGACAAATCTTGATATACTTGCATCTGGACTCCCACATATTCGATCTGACTTTTGGACCTTGATATTTGACATAGCGCATCCTTTACACGGAATTAATGGAAACGCATGATGTCTTTTGGGGGGTCCCCCGGCTGTGGCTTTTAACGGAGGGCCCTATGACATCGGTCTAGCTGAAACTCCTGCTCTGATTTATCAGGCAATGTGTGTGTCAGCCATTTTAATACAAAGTCTTGTGTAACCGTAATGGATTCCGGGACCCCCCGCAGCCTGATGTTGGTCCGCCTATCCCGGTTTTCGGAATCCTCCTGTCTGTGAGGTCCGTTATCAGGGATTTCAGATGGGTAACATTTTTATCAGTTCTTTTGAGGGCTCTGACGGTGGAGTCCAGGCGTTTCTCCAGGGTATCTGCTCTTTGGAGGGCTCTGATGGTGGAGTCCAGGCGTTTCTCCAGGGTATCTGCTCTTTGGAGGGCTCTGATGGTGGAGTCCAGGCGTTTCTCCAGGGTATCTGCTCTTTGGAGGGCTCTGATGGTGGAGTCCAGGCGTTTCTCCAGGGTATCTGTTCTTTCCCCGATATTGTTTATGTCCTTTCTTAATTCAGCCATTTCTTTTTGAAAGCAAGCCTTAATCTCTGTGCAAAACTCCCTCATGTCACTCCTGGTCATTAGCTGTTTGTCACGGTTTTCTGATCTTGCCTCCGATCCGTCCTCATCAGATTCCAATCCTCCTTGCGGTGTCGGCGCCCTAGAGCTCACTGCTCGCGCCATTTCATCCTTATGAAAAAAATCCATTAAGACGGAGGATGCCCTTGTGGATTTTGCTCTAGTGGACATCACGTGAGGTTCCTGTGTCCGAATCTCACCTTGTGCAATTGGAAATCTTATTTTATTTGCTTAATATATGTTTAATTGGTGCTGGTGTGGACGGAGCCTAAACTGCCCTCCACTTGACTGCCGTGCATGCGCCTTGTGTCGTGAGGTTTGAGGTGGGAGAGGGCTTTAGATAAAAAGGGGGTAGAAAGAAGACATCCTTGAGCAGAACGCAAGAGTCGGGGTGGTGCATAGCGAGATATTAGGGCTGAGATGTAAGGAGGGGCAGAAGAGTGTAAAGCTTTAAAAGTGAGGAGAAGAATGGAGTGTGAGATGCGGGATTTGATAGGAAAATAAACAGTAATATGCTGCACACTCTAAGATGTTATAAACCATAAAGTATTACCGGTGCTGCTTGTTCAAGGATACCTGTCAAACATCCACTTGGACTGCCAAAAAGAAGGATCCAGCGCTCCACGGATTTTTCAAAATTTCAATTTTTATTGCGCCATACACAACGACCGTTTCGACCTTAGTAGGTCTTTTTCAAGTGAAAAGGCATAATGCCAAAGACAACAAACAGGATATATATACACACCCGCCAGAAAACAAAATAAAGTGATAAACCCCAAACATCTGAACATCTAGCACTTAGCACATGTGTTTCTTATCAAAAGTCTTATCTTTGAACTCCGGATTGGCTGTAGTGTGACTCCTCAGTTTCTTCTCTTAATCCCCAGTGCTGTTGGTAATCCTCCTTGATTCCGGATGAGGACCGGTAGTGCGTCACGTGTAGGCACCTCTTGCGTTCCATGATAGCCCCTCTGCGTTCCAACGTCGATCCCTCTCTGTTCCGGATGCCGACCGGAAGTGCGTCATGCGCAGGCGCCCTAACGCAGAGGGGCTATCATGGAACGCAAGAGGTGCCTACACGTGACGCACTTCCGGTCCTCATCCGGAATCAAGGAGGATTACCAACAGCACTGGGGATTAAGGCTGCGGTCCCAGTCACTGCCACAGCGCACGCCGAGCACCGCCCCTCAACGGGGAAGGGCCCAGTACGCACCTTCACGCTGAAGGTGCAGTCGCGCCGTACTGCAAGTTTTTTTAAACTCAATGAAATTGCGTTTAAATCTTGCAACGGAGGCGTGGCCACGCCCCCACCGGCGGTTCACCCAATGAGGACGAACCTGCCGTGTGATGTAATGGCCACAAATGGCCGCAAATCCCCGACCACGCCCCCTCCCGTCGCAAGCTCCCTCTCTCCCCTCAGACCGCAGTTAGCGCTGTGCACGCGCCGCCGCCCCCCCCGCCGGGCGCGCGTGTCACAGTCATGACTGGGACCGCAGCCTTAGAGAAAAAGCTGAGGCGTCACACTACAGCCAATCCGGAGTTCAAAGATAAGACTTTTGATAAGAAACACATGTGCTAAGTGCTAGATGTTCAGCTGTTTGGGGTTTATCACTTTATTTTGTTTTCTGGCGGGTGTGTATATATATATATATATATATCCTGTTTGTTGTCTTTGGCATTATGCCTTTTCACTTGAAAAAGACCTACTAAGGTCGAAACGGTCGTTGAGTATGGCGCAATAAAAATTGAAATTTTGCAAAATCCGTGGAGCGCTGGATCCTTCTTTTTGGGATTTGAGTGGAAGCCAGGAGATAGATTTCAGGAGGGGAGATGCTGAGACAGATCTAGGAAAGAGTAGAGTGATTCTGGCAGACGCGTTTAGGATAGATTGTAGGGGAGACAGGTGAGAGGCAGGAAGGCCGGACAGCAGGAGGTTGCAGTAATCGAGACGAGAGAGAATGAGGGCCTGAGTCAGAGTTTTAGCAGTTGAGTAACAGAGGAAAGGGCGTATCTTTGTTATATTGCAGAGGAAAAAGCGATTTTAGAAACGTTTTGAATGTGAGGGGCGAATGTGAGAGAGGAATCGAGTGTGACCCATAGGCAGCGTGTTGGGCTACTGGGTGAATGATCGTACTTCCAACAGTAATGTGTAAAGAGGTAGTAGGGCCAAGTTTGGGAGCAAGTATATCGAGGTGAAGTGCCGTGCATGCGCCGCCAGGACGCAAGGTGGCCGCGCCGGCACGTGCAGCGGGGCCTTAGCCTTAGAGCAGCCTTAGGCCTTGTCCAGGGTGGCGCTGAGCAGGCGGGTGCGCTCACGCTTGCCGCGATGAAACAAATTGCTGCAATGTGTGTGGACAGCATGAGCAAGCGCCTGCGCATGCGCGGCGCTTACCTGCTTGCCAAGCAAGCAAATTTGAATCTGCCGCTCGCGTGTCACGTGAGCAGTTCGCCCAATGAGGGCGAACCAGCTCCGTGACGTCTTGGCTGCGCCTCCCGACACGCCGCCCGCGCGTGCACCTAGCAGGCCACACATTGCCCGGCCGAGCATGGCACAGCGCACGAGCGCCAGTGCGGCGTTCCCTGCCTGGCTGCAGCCTAAGGCTAGGTCCCCACTAGCTACTACAGGGGACAAGAGCCGCCCCACATTGGGGCCGGGCCCGCTGCGAGGGGGGGCCGCCGGGCTGCACGGCGAGTTTTTGAGGCAAACATGAAAATTGAGATGGAAAGTAGCGACAGAGCACTAGGCCACGCCCCCGGCGGTTCAGCCAATGAGGTCAAAACTGCCGGGTGACGTCACGGCCGCGCCCCCATCACGCCCCCCGTCTTTCCCCCCCGGGGAATTCGGCTGCACGCGCCGCCTGCCTCGTAGGTGCGCGTGCAGCGGGGCCGCAGCCTAAGGCTGAGACCCCAGTGTGTTCTGTGATACGCGCGCCTAGCGAGGGGGGGGGCGGCGCGTGCACAGCGCTAGCTAACCGCGATCTGAGAGGGAGCTTGAGACGGGAGGGGGCGTGGTCAGGGATTTTCGGGGGCGTGGCCATTACATCACGCGGCTGGTTCGCCCTCATTGGGTGAACCGCTGGTGGGGGCGTGGCCACGCCTCAGTCGCAAAAAAACTTGCAACACGGCGCGGCTGCACCTTCAGCGTGAAGGTGAGTACTGGGCCCTTCCCCATTGAGGGGCGCTGCTTACACGCACAGTGCACGCCGCGCCGTGCGCTGCGCTGTGGCAGTGACCGCAGCCTGAGGCTGGGGCCATAGAGGGGGTAGCAGGGCTGTGGCGCGCTGACGCTGAGGCGCGCCTGCTGAAATCTGCGCGATTTCATGCCCATGCAGGCGAGCCAGCGGGCGCCATCGGGAGGCGGGGGGAGACTGAGGGAGGCGGGGCAGCGACGTCGCTGGGCCAATCGCCCGCGACACACCGACGTCATGGCGCCGTGACGTTGACGCTGCTCTGCGCTGATTGGATGTTTTCAGCCGACAGCGCTCTGAAAAACAGCTTGGCTGTCGGCTGAAAACTCCAGCGCCTCAGCACGCCTGCGGACGCTCGCGTGAGCCCCCTCTCAAGGCATCCTCATTGAGTATGCAGGGGCTCAGCGCGGAGCGTCCGCACGGCTCAGCGCGGCCTGGCCTTCTATGGACCGAGGCCTGAGGCTGCTGGGCGATGTGTGATAATGTCAGCTTGTGATTGGCTGGCGACGCGCACGTGACGCGGCTGCCGCTGGAAATTTCACCGTCAGTTGAAAGCTTGAGTTGCAGCCGCGACAACGCCGCACTTCGCCGCCGGGGGGCGCCACACAACACAGGGAAAGGGCGGCGAAAGTGCGCGCGCACGTCGCGTTCTGTTTGAGTGGGACCAACACAGCCAATTACAAGCGCGCTATGGGCCCGAGTAATAATAAGACCCACCCGTGTGTGACGTCACCGCGTTTAGCCCGCCCTGGGTGACGTCACCGTGTTTAGTCCGACCCTGTGTGACGTTTTATCCTCCTACGCTTTTCAGCAGTCGAACGTAACCACCGCTCCGCCCCCTGTAACGTCTATCTTATGCCACGCCCTCGTGTGACGTTCTCTTCCGCCACGCCCCCGTGTGACGTTCTCTTGCGCCACACCCTCACCTGACGTCACCGCCTCAGGGTCCCCGCTGCATCCTATATATGGTATTTGAACTGTGTCCGTTGTAGGGGGCGGGGCTTCGGGTACTCCCTGCCTGCTATTGGGCAGCGTCTACTCAGGCCCCGCCCAAGTAATTCATTCAGTGTGCTCCGCTCCCTTTTCCTTCTAGTTCGTCTCCCATTGGCTCGTGTTCAGATCGCCCCGCCTATCCTCCATTACCATTGGTCATTACCACAGAGGCCCCGCCCACTTCCCCCTCTCGCCCAGCAGTGGAATGTGACGTAATCACGGGAGCGCGCGCGTAACGGGACAGTGTCGGGGACGCGCACAGAGAAGAGGTGTGTAACTGTAACTAATATATATCTATATATACTGTGTGTCATATCTATATACTGTGTCATATCTATATATACTGTGTCATATGTATATACTGTGTGTCATAACTATATACTGTGTGTCATATCTATATACTGTGTGTCATAACTATATACTGTGTAATAACTATATACTGTGTGTCATATGTATATACTGTGTGTGTAACTGTAACTAATATATATCTATATACTGTGTGTCATATCTATATACTGTGTGTGTAACTGTAACTAATATATATCTATATACTGTGTGTCATATCTATATACTGTGTGTCATAACTATATACTGTGTAATAACTATATACTGTGTGTCATATCTATATACTGTGTGTCATATCTATATACTGTGTGTGTAACTGTAACTAATATATATCTATATACTGTGTGTCATATCTATATACTGTGTGTCATAACTATATACTGTGTAATAACTATATACTGTGTGTCATATCTATATACTGTGTCATATCTATATACTGTGTGTGTAACTGTAACTAATATATATCTATATATACTGTGTGTCATATCTATATACTGTGTGTCATAACTATATTCTGTGTAATAACTATATACTGTGTGTCATATCTATATACTGTGTCATATCTATATACTGTGTGTGTAACTGTAACTAATATATATCTATATACTGTGTGTCATATCTATATACTGTGTGTCATAACTATATACTGTGTAATAACTATATACTGTGTGTCATATCTATATACTGTGTCATATCTATATACTGTGTGTGTAACTGTAACTAATATATATCTATATATACTGTGTGTCATATCTATATACTGTGTGTCATAACTATATACTGTGTAATAACTATATACTGTGTGTCATAACTATATACTGTGTAATAACTATATACTGTGTGTCATATCTATATACTGTGTCATATCTATATACTGTGTGTGTAACTGTAACTAATATATATCTATATATACTGTGTGTCATAACTATATACTGTGTGTCATATCTATATACTGTGTGTCATAACTATATACTGTGTGTCATATGTATATACTGTGTGTCATATCTATATACTGTGTGTCATAACTATATACTGTGTGTCATATGTATATACTGTGTGTCATATCTATATACTGTGTCATATCTATATACTGTGTGTCATATCTATATACTGTGTCATATCTATATACTGTGTGTCATATGTATATACTGTGTGTCATATGTATATACTGTGTGTCATATGTATATACTGTGTGTCATATCTATATACTGTGTGTCATATGTATATACTGTGTGTCATATCTATATACTGTGTGTCATATGTATATACTGTGTGTCATATGTATATACTGTGTAATAACTATATACTGTGTGTCATATCTATATACTGTGTCATATCTATATACAGTGTCATATGTATATACTGTGTCATATCTATATACTGTGTGTGTAACTGTAACTAATATATATCTATATATACTGTGTGTCATAACTATATACTGTGTGTCATATGTATATACTGTGTGTCATATCTATATACTGTGTGTCATATGTATATACTGTGTCATAACTATATACTGTGTGTCATATCTATATACTGTGTGTCATATCTATATACTGCGTGTTATATCTATATACTGCGTGTCATATCTATATACTGTGTGTCATATCTATATACTGTGTGTCATATCTATATACTGTGTGTCATATCTATATACTGTGTGTCATATCTATATACTGTGTGTCATATCTATATACTGTGTGTCATATCTATATACTGTGTCATAACTATATACTGTGTGTCATATCTATATACTGTGTGTCATATGTATATACTGTGTCATATCTATACTGTGTGTCATATCTATATACTGTGTCATATCTATATACTGTGTGTAACTGTAACTAATATATATCTATATACTGTGTGTCATATGTATATACTGTGTGTCATATGTATATACTGTGTGTCATATTTATATACTGTGTGTCATATGTATATACTGTGTGTGTGTGTCATATCTATATACTGTGTATGTAACTAACTAATATATATCTATATATACTGTCATATCTATATACTGTGTGTCATATCTATATACTGTGTCATAACTATATACTGTGTATGTGTCATATCTATATACTGTGTGTGTAACTAACTAATATATATCTATATATACTGTCATATCTATATACTGTGTGTCAGATCTATATACTGTGTGTCATATCTATATACTGTGTGTCATATCTATATACTGTGTGTGTGTGTCATATCTATATACTGTGTATGTAACTAACTAATATATATCTACAGTGTTCGACAAACCTATACATTTGCTCGCCCCGGGCGAGTGGATTTAACCCCCGGGCGAGTAAATATTGGCCCAAGCAGCACACGTTTGGTACTAGGTGGCGAGTAGATTTTTTGGTGATTTGTCAACCACTGTCTATATATACTGTGTCATATCTATATACTGTGTCATATCTATATACTGTGTGTCATAACTATATACTGTGTCATATCTATATACTGTGTGTCATATCTATATACTGTGTGTCATATCTATATACTGTGTGTGTAACTGTAACTAATATATATCTATATTTACTGTCATATCTATATACTGTGTCATATCTATATACTGTGTCATATCTATATACTGTGTGTCATATCTATATACTGTGTGTCATATCTATATACTGTGTGTCATATCTATAAACTGTGTGTCATATCTATATACTGTGTCACATCTATATACTGTGTGTAACTGTAACTAATATATATACTGTCATATCTATATACTGTGTGTGTAACTGTAACTAATATATATCTATATATACTGTTATATCTACATACTGTCATATCTATATACTGTGTCATAACTATATACTGTGTATGTGTCATATCTATATACTGTGTATGTAACTAACTAATATATATCTATATATACTGTCATATCTATATACTGTGTCATATCTATATACTGTGTCATATCTATATACTGTGTCATATCCAGTGGTCGACAAATCACCAAAAAATCTACTCGCCGAACAAAAAAATCTACTCGCCACCTAGTACCACACGTGTGCTGCTTGGGCCAAAAGGAGCTCGCCACGATGTTAAATCCACTCGCCCGGGGCGTGCAAATGTATAGGTTTGTCGAACACTGGTCATATCTATATACTGTGTCATAACTATATACTGTGTGTGTAACTAACTAATATATATCTATATATATGTAACGGGTCCTCCCCCCCCAATCTCACATTGGCCCGGGTAGTCTAACCAGTCCCCATTACATGTTCGTGTCTGGTGGTGCACCTGTAGGCAACAGGGCTCCTGAGTCTCCCGCTTGATGGTATTAGGGGATGTCATCCAGGACAGGTAGCTGAGGTAGTGGGTACGAGTCCAACTTACATCATGTGCAGCGCCTCCACCTCATCAGGATCTATGCTTCCGCAGGGAGATGGTCCTGGTGAGGAACTCCTTCTTGGTGCCATCCACTGTCGAGTAAGCTCACACTCACACAGTGGGGTTCTTGTTTTCAAGGACATCTTTATTAAGTACAGGGATGTAGCAGACTGCCCCATGCAGCTGCCAGCTCTAGCCGCGCATCTCTGCGTGATGTCCCTTTGCCAGGTACGCCCTCCAATAATGAAGTGGGATTCCCTTTCTCCTAGGGAGATCACCACTGTGCCAGGTCCCTGGACACAGTATGGCGTAGACAAACTTAACTGATCACTCTGCTACCGCTAGTTACTGCACTAGGGTCACAAAAGTGATTCTCCAATCTGGTACCTTCTGGTTTACTCTCTGCTCCGAACAACAACACTAACTGTCAGTGTTGTGCCCTTTATACCTCAGGGGGCAGACGCATCTCTGAGGTCACTATCCAGGGACTCAGAGCATACAGCCACTCCCATCCTTACACAGGGCACCACACTTGGGTGTGAGGAAAAACCTCCATAACTACTGTGGGCAGGCCTGTGTGTACCAGGACTTACTGCTAACAGAGAAGATGTATGCAGTCATTATTATGCATGGCTACATACTCCCCCTGGTGAATACCCACCGTCCCGGCTGGGACCTAAATTTGGTGTACCTTGCGCCAGGAAACACTGCAAAAGAACACACAAATAACACAGCAAACATCATTACATGAACATAATAATGAAAGCTCAGTACACTCACCGACCAGCAGGGAGCGCAAAAGAAACAACAGACCATTCTATTGGACACTCAATAGTAATGCCGAGGATCTGGCTTCTTCACCTCTCGCCCCGCGGCATCATGCACAGTCACGCTGTATTCCCGTGGTACTCCTCTCTCGTTACAGTACACCACCTTGTGCATATGTACACTGCGTCCTATCTTCCAGACCCGCATCAGTTGAGCTACCCTCTGCTCGGCCTGTATACCTTTAATGGCTCCCCCTCTCTCAATGATATAATACTGAATATCATTCTTGAGCCATCTCTCCCTATTCTCCTATATCTCTGTCATTAGAGGTTCAGGGACATTGGGGTAATCAAGCCCATGGGACTTCCTGTACTTGGCAATGATAGCTCGCTCAGCTCTGCAAGCCCTAGTTAAACTGGTTTGACCAGCCGTCCCGGGCAACACCCAGGATAGGGGCTCATGTGTCTCCACCGGATCATCTAACCCTGCGGACCCCTTAGGGATAATTAGGCCTGCCTGTATACGGTCCCATCGTACCCTTAGAGCCCTAAGGTAGGATTCATCATCAAAATCCCCGGCAGCCCACCAGTGATCAACCACCCCCTCTCTCTCTAAAATAAAGCGGGTGCGGTCAAACCACGAGACATACCCCTCGTACAAGGGGGCCCACCACCTAGTCTCCTTCCGTTCCTCGGAGCTAGAATCTACATTCTCTTCTAGGGACTCCTCATCAGGCCCACCAGAAGACACTCCAGATGTACCCTCAGATCGGGTATTAATTCCCTTGCGATGAGAGGTATTCCTAACAGTGATACTCATCCTGCTAGGACAATCACTGAACACCGACACTTGTCGGGACATGCTCCCTCCTCCCTCCGACCCATCATCCGACGTACCCAAGTCCAGGCTCCCAGTCCGATCATCAAAAGGACCCCGTGACTCCCCGGACAACCCTAAACTGAAACTAGATCCAAATAGGATAGGGACGGGTACAGGGGCTTTAGCTAGGGCCGTAGGACTAACCTTGGGTGTGGACGGGGTTTGGGGACGGGACCGACCAGTAGGCACGGACAGGGTTTCGACCTGCTCCCCAGCGGTACCTGCCTTAGCATCGCCACAAAGTCCATCTTTGTCTTCAACCTTGGGACTCCTGGGCTTTCCGTTCAACCGCCCATTCCCCTGGATAATAGGGGATCGCTTCCCGCTGCTCGATCGCAGAGGCGGCACCATCTCCCACTCGGGGCCTCCCTGGTCCTCCGGCACCACTTCCGCACACGCACGTGCTGCGACGCCATCTTGCGGTGGATTCCCAAGCGGAATCTCTTCCTCCACAAGGATCTCCTCCAACGCCATTCTGCTACGCGATCCAGTCTGGCTCTGGACTCGCTCCTCCGGATCTTCCACTCCCTGGGTCTGCGACAGACACGGTGTCTTAGTCCCGTGCAGGGTCGGGGTAGATCGGCCTCCGTCCGATCCACTAGTCACCACGGCAGTGGGACTCCGGCGATTGGATGGTCGCGGTACGGGAGACACACGACTCCGCGTCTCCACACCACGAGGAATTTCATCCCTCCATGGCGTACCAATGGTATGACAGTCTCGTCTGATGACTGTATTACTCGCCAGCCTTGCACACTCCTCGTCCGAGGATTCCAGTTTGCAGTTCGGCCGAGGCATCCCAGTAGGAGACCGGCGATGGGCTCCTCGGTGATCACCTCTCCGATGGCTGGGTTTCTCTGTCGGAAGCACCACTCTTGACTCCGACTCTGCGGGACTTGGACTCTTATTCCAGAGAGCTCCCGGCTGCTCTTCTGTCGCCACCGGTACATTTCCGGTCATTCCCGTAGATTGCACCGGTACGAATGTGGTCATGGGCCACATGTACTGCAGTCCACAGTGGGGGCATCGGGCTTCGCTGCCCACGGCTCCGCCCGGCAGTCTGCACTGCAGGCACAGACACGCCACAGTCTCTACACCCTCCACCCGGATCACCAGGAAGCCTCCTGGAGCCGAATAAGGGTGCGTGGAAATCACAGGACCTTGGTCCACTTTATCAACAGCTTCAGCCATTTTTATCAGCGGAGGTACTCTGCTCAGAGGTCGGTACTGATCAATGGCTCTTCGCAACTGAAAGGCATGGGCTGATGTAGCAACCCTTCCTCTCATTTTCTCTGTCGACATCCGGTGAAACCTCAAACCACTCCCCCTGGTTGAAACTAGGGGGATGTCTCGTAGACTTGTAGGCTGACCCAGCACAGGTGCGGAGTGAGTCATAGTCCATGAGGACGCGCGGCTCCAGCTTTCGCGCCAAACTCCTCAGCGGGGTGGAGTTTTCGCGTTGGCGCCAATCCTGGCCAACATCTAGCAGACTGCAAAGTTGCAAGACCTTTTGCAGCATGCCCACGCGGTGTCCCGGGGACGCGGGAACCGCCATCTTGGTAAGCATTGTCTTTTCTTTCATTGAAGGCAGCGTCTGGCTGTTTGTTAATTGGGGTATAACAAAGTCCATTTCGCTCTTCCCATCTCGCAAAACTATCATCCTCACTATTCTCGGGGGTATCTTCCCAAGAACATAGGCAGGACAAACACGGCGCAGCCACGGCTTTCACGCCATTCCACAACAAACTCACAAAAGTCTCTTCTGTAGCTTGTTCTTCGTCCACGCACAGTTCATATGCGTGTTCTTCCTCTGACCGCAATCCTGGACCTTCTGCTCTATGCAGATCCTCCATTCTTGTGGTTCTCTCTCTCCGCCATCCTGGACCTTCTGTTCTGTACAGATCCTCCATTCTGACAGGTCTCTCGTGATCGTTGAACACCGATTTTCTGTACGTGGAGCTCCGCTCTGCGGGGCAGCTACCACATCTGTACAATAAACATGCCTTGTGCACCACCTTGTGTACCTAACGTAGATCTGACTCGTGTTTGCACTACCTCAGGCTAGGCTCACTCTTTCTGTGTCTACTGTATCTCCTTCCTCCAATCTGTGCTCCCTTCGGTAAGTGATCTGGAATGGAGACTAGAGTACTCTGGCTCTTCCATGCAGTACTTTGGGCGTCGACCTACTTTTGGCTAGCCTAGTGCAGATCCTCTCCAGAATTCCTGACCACGTTAACAGGCTATCCCTTCAGGCATCCTACCCCTAGCGCTACCTCAAGGTGACTAGGACAGCTATAGCCCCCGGCTCCAGACTCACTAACCCCTTAGGTCAGGCTAGGGCGTGCTTTGCGAGGTTTTTCGTTCTCCTGACTACCCCTAGATTTTCCCTTTCCAGCACAGAGTGGCAGCAGACACTCTCCCTGTTTCCTGTTGTGTGCCTAGCAAAAGCCTGTCCTGTTAACAGGTATCTCAGCAGCGCCTCCAATTGTAACGGGTCCTCCCCCCCCCAATCTCACATTGGCCCGGGTAGTCTAACCAGTCCCCATTACATGTTCGTGTCTGGTGGTGCACCTGTAGGCAACAGGGCTCCTGAGTCTCCCGCTTGATGGTATTAAGGGATGTCATCAAGGACAGGTAGCTGAGGTAGTGGGTACGAGTCCAACTTACATCATGTGCAGCGCCTCCACCTCATCAGGATCTATGCTTCCGCAGGGAGATGGTCCTGGTGAGGAACTCCTTCTTGGTGCCATCCACTGTCGAGTAAGCTCACACTCACACAGTGGGGTTCTTGTTTTCAAGGACATCTTTATTAAGTACAGGGATGTAGCAGACTGCCCCATGCAGCTGCCAGCTCTAGCCGCGCATCTCTGCGTGTTGTCCCTTTGCCAGGTACGCCCTCCAATAATGAAGTGGGATTCCCTTTCTCCTAGGGAGATCACCACTGTGCCAGGTCCCTGGACACAGTATGGCGTAGACAAACTTAACTGATCACTCTGCTACCGCTAGTTACTGCACTAGGGTCACAAAAGTGATTCTCCAATCTGGTACCTTCTGGTTTACTCTCTGCTCCGAACAACAACACTAACTGTCAGTGTTGTGCCCTTTATACCTCAGGGGGCAGACGCATCTCTGAGGTCACTATCCAGGGACTCAGAGCATACAGCCACTCCCATCCTTACACAGGGCACCACACTTGGGTGTGAGGAAAAACCTCCATAACTACTGTGGGCAGGCCTGTGTGTACCAGGACTTACTGCTAACAGAGAAGATGTATGCAGTCATTATTATGCATGGCTACATATACTATCATATCTATATACTGTGTCATAACTATATACTGTGTATGTAACTAACTAATATATATCTATATATACTGTCATATCTATATACTGTGTGTCAGATCTATATACTGTGTCATAACTATATACTGTGTGTGTGTGTCATATCTATATACTGTGTATGTAACTAACTAATATATATCTATATATACTGTCATATCTATATACTGTGTCAGATCTATATACTGTGTCATAACTATATACTGTGTGTCATAACTATATACTGTGTGTCATATCTATATACTGTGTGTCATATCTATATACTGTGTGCCATATCTATATACTGTGTGTGTGTCATATCTATATACTGTGTGTGTGTCATATCTATATACTGTGTATGTAACTAACTAATATATATCTATATATACTGTGTGTCATATCTATATACTGTGTGTCATAACTATATACTGTGTGTCATATCTATATATTGTGTGTGTAACTTTAACTAATATATATACTGTCATATCTATATACTGTGTCATATCTATATACTGTGTGTGTAACTGTAACTAATATATATCTATATATACTGTGTCATAACTATATACTGTGTCATATCTATAAACTGTGTGTGTAACTAATATATATCTATATATACTGTCATATCTATATACTGTGTGTGTAACTAATATACTGTGTGTCATATCTATTTACTGTGTGTGTGTTAGAGAGAGAGAGAGAGAGAGAGAGAGAGAGAGATATCAGTACCGTGTTAGCCGAGCTTCAATAATCAAAAAATAAATAGATGATACCGTTCTGTGGCTAACGAAATGCTTTTATTTGTGCGAGCTTTCGAGATACACTGATCTCTTCTTCCGGCGATGTTACAATGAATGAAGCAAAAGGTATACTTTAAAACAGTGTCTCTTGGAATGTTATCTGTGCTTGTCCTTCCCCCGGTGTGGATGTGTTTTATGGCTAGAGGTGTCAAAGGGTAACTGAAAGCAAGTGAAGAAAGAGTGTGTATGTGTATCAGTGTGAATAAAAATGAATGGAGAGCCCACAGTATAAACAGTGCTCTACACAAGGTGTGTGTGGAGTGAGAGGGATATAAATGGTGTGGGTGGGTGTGGAAATGTGAGAGTTTGTAGCACAACTAAAAGTGTGTGTGGATACTATGTGGTCCCTATTGGTGTATATGGATGGAAAAATAAGGAGTATTAGTATGTGTGAGAGACAGCTGTGTGTGCATACATATAGCACAGTATGTACAGACATGGCCTTTAGCGCTCATGGGAAGAGAGTTCGCTAGTGTCAGTAATGACTCATAAAATTTCGATCTCTGTTTAGGCCACTGCTAAGTGTCCCGAACAGTTGCATAAATTTGTATTCATGCAACCGTCTCTCTTTCGGGGTTTTAAGATTACCTTTGAGTATGGCAACCCTCAGATCGTTCATCTTATGGCCAGAGTCAGAGAAATGTTCGCCAACAGGACTGTCTCTTGTTCCGCGTGTGATGCTGTGGCGATGCAGGTTCATTCTCTTGTTTAGCCCCTGTCCTGTCTCACCTATGTAGTAGCAGCCCCCTGGGCATTTCATGCACATGATGAGGTACACGACATTGCTGGAGGAACAGGTGAACCTTCCTCTGATTTTGTATTCCCGATTCTTGTGTGGTATTTGTATTGTGTCCGCTGTGTAGAGCATTGCGCAGGTTTTGCATCTTGGGTCCTGGCATGGTTTTGTCCCGCATTCAGTTGTACTGCTGAATACTTTACTCCTCACCATAATATTCTTGAGATTATGGGGTTGTCTGTATGATAATAAGGGTGCTTCAGGGAAGACCTGTTGCAGTCTTGTATCTTCCTGGAGGATGGGTTGTAGTTTCCTGGCGATCTTGCGTAGGGCTCCTAGGTGTGGGTTATATGTGACCACCAAAGGAACCCTGTCGCTTGTCTCCTGTTTGTATTCAAGGAGATCACTTCTTGGTATTCTGGTGGCTTTGTGAATTTGCTGGTCTACAATTCTGTGGTTATATCCACGGTTTATAAAGTCTGATCTCAAGGCTTTAATCCGCTGGTCTCTGTCTGCTGTGTCGGAGCATATCCGGTTGTATCGTATGGCTTGACTGTAGATGGTTGCATGTTTGGTGTGTGTCGGGTGGAAGCTGTTGTCCCTCAAATAGCTGGCTCTGTCTGTAGGTTTGCGGTATACAGAGGTCTGTAGTTGGTTGTTCTTTATAGTAATGGTGGTGTCTAGAAAATGTACTTCATCCGGGGAATGGGTGAGTTTGAGGTTGATGGTCGGGTGGAAAGTATTGAAGTTGTCATAGAACTGTAGGAGGTCCTGTTCGCCAGAGGTCCAAATCAGGAGGATGTCATCGATGTAGCGAAGGTATGTAAGGGGTTTCAAGTGACAGGTGGACAGAAAGTCACTTTCCAGTTTTGCGCAGAACAGATTGGCATACTGTGGCGCCATCCGAGTACCCATAGCGGTCCCGGTTGTCTGGAGGTATGTGTCATTTCCAAATGTGAAGTAGTTATGGGTCAGAATAAATTCAATGCATTTAGTCACTGTCTCTGTGAGTGGCTCCTGCGATCCCAGAAAGTATCTGCAGGCAGTATATATATATATATATATATATATATATATATATACATACATGTGTATATATATATATATATATATATATATATATATATATACACACACTGTGTTATATCTATATACTGTGTGTGTAACTGTAACTAATATATATCTATATATACTGTGTCATATCTATATACTGTGTGTGTAACTAATATACTGTGTGTCATATCTATATACTGTGTGTGTTTGTAACTGTAACTAATCTATATATACATACTGTGTTATATCTATATACTGTGTTTATATAACTGTAACTAATGTATATATCTATATCCTGTGTCCTATCTATATACATACACTGTTATATCTATATACTGTGTGTGTATATAATTGTAACTAATATATCTATATACTGTGTCACATCTATATACAGTACATTGTTATATCTATATAGTGTGTGAGTTTGTGTGTATTGTATGTCTTTATTTATATAGCGCCATTAATGTACATAGCGCTTCACAGCAGTAATACATGTGGTAATCAAATAAATAACAGATAATATAAATAACAGATCATGGGAATAAGTGCTTCATACATTAAAGTAACATTAAGTAGGAGGAGTCCCTGCCCCGAGGAGCTTACAGTCTAATTGGTAGGTAGGGAGAACGTACAGAGACAGTAGGAGGGAGTTCTGGTAAGTGCGTCTGCAGGGGGCCAAGCTTTATGTATCGTGTGTTCAGAATATCCACAGTGCTATTCGTATGCTGTGTGTATAGAACTGTAACTAATATATATCTGTACGGTGTTCTATCTATATACATACACTGTGTTATATATCTATATAGTGTGTGTGAGTAACTAATATATATCTATATATTTCTATACTGTGTTATATCTATATACATACACTGTGTGTTATATCTATATACTGTGTGTATATAACTGTAACTAATATATATCTATACATACTGTCATATCTATATACTGTGTGTATATATTACTGTAACTAATATATATCTTTATAATGTGTCATGGCTTTATACTCTGTGTGTATATAACTGTAACTAATATATCTATATATCTATATACTGTCATCTATATACTGTGTCTGTGTGTGTGTATATATATATATATATATACAGCCAGGGTTAAGGTGCATACCCAGAAAACCACCCACAGACAGCTGTTTCGACCTTGATGGGTCTCATCAGTGTGGGGTTGATTTTAGGTCGAAACAGCTGTCTGTGGGTGGTTTTCTGGGTATGCACCTTAACCCTGGCTGTGCTCAAAGCTGTGACCATGCAGCAAGCTTAAGCCTATAGGGAACCATGTTAAAAATGGTTATTGAGGCAAAAAGTGACACTGTGTGCTCATTTGCATGTCATTTCCCAGAATCCCTTGCTGCAGTGGAAGTGCTGTATGCTGGGTGATAATGGGGAAAGGTGGGGTTGCAGACCTGCCTAAGACATGCAGATGAGCATACAGCTATATTTGCGTATTTGCTTTCCTGTGGAGGGTTTTTGTCACTTTTTTTACTCACCATAACTTAACTCAGTATTATGGTTTAGCCTATCCCATAAGCCTCTCTTGCATTCCCAGTAAAATCAACCCCACACTGATGAGACCCATCAAGGTCAAAACAGCTGTCTGTGGGTGGTTTTCTGGGTATGCACCTTAACCCTGGCTGTGCTCAAAGCTGTGACCATGCAGCAAGCTTAAGCCTATAGGGAACCATGTTAAAAATGGTTATTGAGGCAAAAAGTGACACTGTGTGCTCATTTGCATGTCATTTCCCAGAATCCCTTGCTGCAGTGGAAGTGCTGTATGCTGGGTGATAATGGGGAAAGGTGGGGTTGCAGACCTGCCTAAGACATGCAGATGAGCATACAGCTATATTTGCATATTTGCTTTCCTGTGGAGGGTTTTTGTCACTTTTTTTACTCACCATAACTTAACTCAGTATTATGTTTTATATATATATATATATATATATATATATATATATATATATATATATATATATATATATATATATATATATTATACATATATAGAATCCAATGCACAGCCGGCACACCAAATTTTCTATATTTGATAGAAGACACAAAAACCGACGTCCCCAGTGGGACCTTTCTCAAGGTGGTGCACAAGCATTTCGTTAGCCACAGAACGGTATCATCTATTTATTTTTTGATATATACATATAGATACACACACACACACACACACACACACACACACACACACACACACACACACACACACACACACACACACACATAATTGCACGCCCCGGGCGAGTGGCTATAACATTGTGGCGAGCTCCTTTTGGCCCAAGCAGCACACTTGTGGTACTAGGTGGCGAGTAGATTTTTTTGTTTGCCGAGTAGATTTCTTGGTGATTTGTCGACCACTGTATATATGTATATGTATATATATATATGTATATGTATGTGGCCCTTGTACCCCCACCCTAAGTGACATGGGGGGGGTCTGCTTATCTAGCTAACGGTCATGGTAAAGCGTATTTTGGATGGAATTTTATTCAAATAATCCAGGAACGGCAATATCTCCTTCTGTGCCACCCCACAACAGGAACACATCATCGATATAACGCATATATTCAATGATGTGATGAGATAAAGGGCAGTCGTTTAGAATGTGTGTCTGCTCATACTGGTGCATGAAAAGATTGGCATACGCTGGGGCCATATTGGACCCCATCGCTGTGCCCATTAGCTGGAGATAAAAATGATGTGGCACAATGTCAATGAAGAGCACTAAAAACTCCCGAATAATCCCTATATTATTATCACCTCCATTCCTTCCGTGTGAACAATGTTCGTATACAGGCTAGAAACGTCCATCGTTACTAGCAAGATGTCACTTGGATCCACAGTCACCTGTGCCAGCCTATTATTAAAGTCTGTGGTATCCTTCATGTAACTAGGCATCTTCATCACCATAGGCTGTAGATAAAACCCCACATACTGTGATAGGGGCGGCATAATGATCCCCTCGCTGAGATGATTGGCCTCGCAGGCGGTGAAGTAGGCGATTTATGCACCTTTGGTAATATATACATAACAGGCGTGATGGGGAATTGCTGTAGAAGAAATTCCCCGCTATCTTCAGTTACCCGCC
The DNA here is from genome assembly GCF_040206685.1 of Ascaphus truei. Classification (NCBI taxonomy): domain Eukaryota; kingdom Metazoa; phylum Chordata; class Amphibia; order Anura; family Ascaphidae; genus Ascaphus; species Ascaphus truei. The sequence goes on from NW_027453827.1 coordinate 604,058, forward strand.
TATTATTGATGCCAGCTGGATCACAGAGTCAAACTCTCGTTTGTAAATGGAAGTTGGCTCGTCGCAAAAATAATGTTATAATGTTGAGTAACATTTAGTTGCAGACGCACAGCTGTGACGATGTCTCCATTAGTCGTGTGATCTGTTTTAATTTCAATTTGCTGCCTCTGTTTGCACTGGGTGTGGTTGAGGGTATAAATATTTTTCACAGTCATTGTTCTCCAGCACGCCCCTGAGGAAGGTCCATTCCGGACCGAAACGTTGGATTTTATGTGCTTGTGTATCATTTGAATACAGTTTTTTCTATGCATTATATATTGAGTGCTGCTCTGTGTTTGCCTTTTGGGTTAACTAGTTTCTATTTATGTCTATAGAACATGCACCATACCATACAAATGCCAGTTGAGTGCCAGCTGTTATGTGTGTGTGGCGCGCGCGTGTCACTGTGTGTGTGTGTATTTGTTCTGGTATGTCACTGTGTGTCACTGTGTGTCACTGTGTGTCACTGTGTGTCACTGTGTGTCACTGTGTGTCACTGTGTGTCTGTGTTTGTTCTGGTGTTTTCTGGTGTGTGTTTGTGTGTGTGTGTGTGTGTGTGTGTGTGTGTGTGTGTGTGTATGTATATGTAGCCCTGTTTCCCCCTAAACATGATGGCTACTGGTGCTGCACTTTACCTGTTGGCTCACAGGAGCCTAAGCCTCCACTACGGGGAGCCTGTTGTGATAGTCTCACAACCTTGGTGCAGCGCCTCCACCTGACAGGACTCCCAACGTAGGGATCCACCTGACAGGACTCCCAACGTAGGGATCCACCTGACAGGACTCCCAACGTAGGGATCCACCTGACAGGACTCCCAACGTAGGGATCCACCTGACAGGACTCCCAACGTAGGGATCCACCTGACAGGACTCCCAACGTAGGGATCCACCAGACAGGACTCCCAACGTAGGGATCCACCAGACAGGACTCCCAACGTAGGGATCCACCTGACAGGACTCCCAACGTAGGGATCCACCTGACAGGACTCCCAACGTAGGGATCCACCTGCCAGGACTCCCAACGTAGGGATCCACCTGACAGGACTCCCAACGTAGGGATCCACCTGCCAGGACTCCCAACGTAGGGATCCACATGACAGGACTATTCTTTTATTAGAGCAGAAACCCTCCTTCCCTCCCAGACCCAGTACAGGTTTTTCTGTATTTGTGCAGAATTGTGCTGTACAATTAGAGAGAATAATCTCTCAGCTGATAGAACATTAGTGTCAGTGTGTGTTAGGTGTTACCTGGTGATTGGTACTCTCTCCTGAGATTTATGGGTAACCTGATGTGCAGTTTTCTGCTCTAATAAGAGAATAGTTCTGCCAGCTGATATAAGACGTGTGTCAGTTTGGTTGCACTTAGGGACTTATAATGTGTAATTTGATTTTCAGCTAAATGTTGACTGTGTGAGGTGTGTTTGGGTGGAGGTATATAATAAAGGGAAGTACCACAGACTATTTTAGTCTGTGGGAAGGGGCCTGAAGAAATGGAATTTTGGTCCCAGACACGTTTGTTGCCCCCCTATATGTTATCACCTTGACCTGAGCGTTTGTTATTTGTTGTTCTTTTCCCTCGCCTCCCCTTTATCTTTCTTTTTTGAAAGGTTCCCTTTGGAGAGGGACAAAGATGGAGGAAATACAGAGTTGTTACTTATTGTCTAACCCATGTTTCCATGTAAAAGTTTTTTCCTAGCCCCTAATTGGGTTGGCTTATGGAATGCAATTTTTTTGACTACATCATTGTTATTTTCTTGATGCCTTTATCTGATTTTTTCCATGTTTGTGAATGGTTTCTCTGGCTTTGCATCTGATTCCCATGCTGTGCTTTAAAGCTGTATGAACTGCGAGCATAAGCTTATATGGGCTCCATGTAACAAGGGATTTTCAGACAAAAGGTGGTGACACGTGTGCTCATTTGCATGTAATTTCCCAGAATCCTTGGCTGCAGTGGAAGCACTGTATGCTGGGGATAATGGCGAAAGGCGGGGCTGCAGACCTGCCTAAGACATGTGAATGTGCTCACAGGTGATCTTTTTATTTGCTATATGCAATACGTGGAGGTTTCTTGTTGCCTTTTTCACCCACCAAAACTTAAAACGTGTGTGTGTATACAGTTGTGTGAAAAAGAAAGTACAGCCTCTTTGAATTCTATGGTTTTACATATCAGGCCATATAACAATCATCTGTTCCTTAGCAGGTCTAAAAATTAGGTAAATTCAACCTCAGATGAACAAAACCACATGACAGTTTTTCACACATGGCTTCTCCATTCTCCATTTTGGCTTTATTTTTGTTAAATAAATCATGACACGGTGTAATATGTCATGTGTTGTTGTTCATACCCATATGCTTTTAGGGTTCATACCCCACATATCTCTTTCGCAGTTCAGCGCCTCCATCTGCCGTAGGCTCCAGAATCTGAAGGTGATCTCCCACGGTAGAACTTATTACATCTCCCCCCAGTAAGGTCACGCACCAGGCAGGAGGTATATTGCAAACAGGAACGGTTTTATTACTACACTCTGCAGTAACAATAACCAGGCAGGTTCTGCCCAATGCAGTCTCTCAGGATTCACCGGATGATGGTCCCTGGACCGCCACTACAGGCCAAGGGCACCTGCAGCCGTCCTAGCTCTTCCCCACCTGGAGGCAGGTATGGTCCACACTCACTCTCCCCAAAGGGGTCGAGAAATAGAGTAGGCCCAATATGCAGCCTCTCCAATAAGTGACCTGCCTTCCTCAAGTGGGGGATGTCACTCCTAACTTTAGGGCGGTCCTGCCCTTAAGTACAGCCAGGAGGCGATCACCTCGTTGTCCCAGCTACAACCGGATGTACCACCCCCCGCTGTCACTTCAGTCAAGTGAGTCACTGCTGTCAAGGGCAGCACCAAAGGAAGGGGAAGCCCCATACCAGCTACTGGCAGCCTGATCGTACCAGGGTTTCCTGCCAGCCCACTGGGCAGAATAGTAGCCAGGGGGGCCCTGCTACTACTATATACCAGATTTTATTGTTTGTTGTAGGGATGGGGGGGGGGGGGGGATTGTTTCCCATTCTTGGCGATGGTGCACCTAGAGGCATTTAAAATTTGGGAAATAATAATTTTGGCTTCCCTTTTTATTTTGGTTGTCCATTGGTTTCTAAAACATACAGAACACCTACAAGCTCAAATTGAACCCCCAAAATACCCACAACATATATATAAGCATATAAGTTTCACAGAGGAGTGCTACTGAGCATGGCAATATGTATTTAAAACCAGAGACATAACATAAAACACAGACAAAGCTCAGTGCACATCCAAAAAAACTTATATACGGTACAGTGCCTAAATATACATGTATAAATAACTAATAAATAAAATGGTCTTTTAGTTTAACATTTTGGCCAAATTGTTGTAAGCCCTTGAGCCAAACTTCACGGCAGACCACATGTATATTTAGGCACTGTACCGTATATAAGTTTTTCTGGATGTGCACTGAGCTTTGTCTGTGTTTTATGTTATGTCTCTGGTTTTAAGTCCATTGGTTTCACCAGCAATATATATAATGGATCATGGGGAACAGTGATCCCCAGGATCTGATATATTAGTGTCAACACTTCCCTCCATAGTGCTTGACTTTTAGGGCATGACCAGAATATATGCCGTATACTTCCCATATCTCCGCAATAACGCCAGCGCAATGGGGTGACACCTGGGGGGAAAGAGTGTAGCCTGGTGGGAGACATGTACCATCTGAATATTAGTGTATAGTTCTTCTCCCTGATCACAACACGCAATGAGTTTTTGGAGGCGGCCGCCCATATATCTTCCCATATATCCAGATCTAAATTGATGTTTAAATCCTTCTCCCAGGAGATCGTGTATTTATCAGGAGTTTGCTTGCTGTTAATGTGAGTCGGGTTATGGTATAGCGGGGAGAGCTTGCTGTTAATGTGTGTCGGGTTATGGTATAGCGGGGAGAGCTTGCTGTTAATGTGTGTCGGGTTATGGTATAGCGGGGAGAGCTTGCTGTTAATGTGAGTCGGGTTATGGTGTAGCGGGGAGAGCTTGCTGTTACTGTGAGTCGGGTTATGGTGTAGCGGGGAGAGCTTGCTGTTAATGTGAGTCGGGTTATGGTGTAGCGGGGAGAGCTTGCTGTTAATGTGAGTCGGGTTATGGTATAGCGGGGAGAGCTTGCTGTTCATGTGAGTCGGGTTATGGTATAGCGGGGAGAGCTTGCTGTTAATGTGAGTCGGGTTATGGTATAGCGGGGAGAGCTTGCTGTTAATGTGAGTCGGGTTATGGTATAGCGGGGAGAGCTTGCTGTTAATGTGAGTCGGGTTATGGTATAGCGGGGAGAGCTTGCTGTTAATGTGAGTCGGGTTATGGTATAGCGGGGAGAGCTTGCTGTTACTGTGAGTCGGGTTATGGTATAGCGGGAGAGCTTGCTGTTAATGTGAGTCGGGTAATGGTATAGCGGGGAGAGCTTGCTGTTAATGTGAGTCGGGTTATGGTATAGCGGGGAGAGCTTGCTGTTACTGTGAGTCGGGTTATGGTATAGCGGGGAGAGCTTGCTGTTAATGTGAGTCGGGTTATGGTATAGCGGGGAGAGCTTGCTGTTAATGTGAGTCGGGTTATGGTATAGCGGGGAGAGCTTGCTGTTAATGTGAGTCGGGTTATGGTATAGCGGGAGAGCTTGCTGTTACTGTGAGTCGGATTATGGTATAGCGCGGAGAGCTTGCTGTTAATGTGAGTCGGGTTATGGTATAGCGGGGAGAGCTTGCTGTTAATGTGAGTCGGGTTATGGTATAGCGGGGAGAGCTCGCTGTTAATGTGAGTCGGGTTATGGTATAGCGGGGAGAGCTCGCTGTTAATGTGAGTCGGGTTATGGTATAGCGGGGAGAGCTTGCTGTTAATGTGAGTCGGGTTATGGTATAGCGGGGAGAGCTTGCTGTTAATGTGAGTCGGGTTATGGTATAGCGGGGAGAGCTTGCTGTTAATGTGAGTCGGGTTATGGTATAGCAGGGAGAGCTTGCTGTTAATGTGAGTCGGGTTATGGTATAGCGGGGAGAGCTTGCTGTTAATGTGAGTCGGGTTATGGTATAGCGGGGAGAGCTTGCTGTTAATGTGAGTCGGGTTATGGTATAGCGGGGAGAGCTTGCTGTTAATGTGAGTCGGGTTATGGTATAGCGCGGAGAGCTTGCTGTTAATGTGAGTCGGGTTATGGTATAGCGGGGAGAGCTTGCTGTTAATGTGAGTCGGGTTATGGTATAGCGGGGGGAGCTTGCTGTTAATGTGAGTCGGGTTATGGTATAGCGGGGAGAGCTTGCTGTTAATGTGAGTCGGGTTATGGTATAGCGGGGAGAGCTTGCTGTTAATGTGAGTCGGGTTATGGTATAGCGCGGAGAGCTTGCTGTTAATGTGAGTCGGGTTATGGTATAGCGGGGAGAGCTTGCTGTTAATGTGAGTCGGGTTATGGTATAGCGGGGAGAGCTTGCTGTTAATGTGAGTCGGGTTATGGTATAGCGGGGAGAGCTTGCTGTTAATGTGAGTCGGGTTATGGTATAGCGGGGAGAGCTTGCTGTTAATGTGAGTCGGGTTATGGTATAGCGGGGAGAGCTCGCTGTTAATGTGAGTCGGGTTATGGTATAGCGGGGAGAGCTTGCTGTTAATGTGAGTCGGGTTATGGTATAGCGGGGAGAGCTTGCTGTTAATGTGAGTCGGGTTATGGTATAGCGGGGAGAGCTTGCTGTTAATGTGAGTCGGGTTATGGTATAGCGGGGAGAGCTTGCTGTTAATGTGAGTCGGGTTATGGTATAGCGGGGAGAGCTTGCTGTTAATGTGAGTCGGGTTATGGTATAGCGGGGAGAGCTTGCTGTTAATGTGAGTCGGATTATGGTATAGCGGGGAGAGCTTGCTGTTAATGTGAGTCGGGTTATGGTATAGCGGGGAGAGCTTGCTGTTAATGTGAGTCGGGTTATGATATAGCGGGGAGAGCTTGCTGTTAATGTGTGTCGGGTTATGGTATAGCGGGGAGAGCTTGCTGTTAATGTGAGTCGGGTTATGGTATAGCGGGAGAGCTTGCTGTTAATGTGAGTCGGGTTATGGTGTAGCGGGGAGAGCTTGCTGTTAATGTTAGTCGGGTTATGGTATAGCGGGGAGAGCTTGCTGTTAATGTGAGTCGGGTTATGGTATAGCGGGGAGAGCTTGCTGTTAATGTGAGTCGGGTTATGGTATAGCGGGGAGAGCTTGCTGTTAATGTGAGTCGGGTAATGGTATAGCGGGGAGAGCTTGCTGTTAATGTGAGTCGGGTTATGGTATAGCGGGGAGAGGTTGCTGTTAATGTGAGTCGGGTTATGGTATAGTGGGGAGAGCTTGCTGTTAATGTGAGTCGGGTTATGGTATAGCGGGGAGAGCTTGCTGTTAATGTGAGTCGGGTGCTGTTAATGTGAGTCGGGTTATGGTATAGCGGGAGAGCTTGCTGTTACTGTGAGTCGGGTTATGGTATAGCGGGGAGAGCTTGCTGTTAATGTGAGTCGGGTTATGGTATAGCGGGAGAGCTTGCTGTTACTGTGAGTCGGTTTATGGTATAGCGGGGAGAGCTTGCTGTTAATGTGAGTCGGGTTATGGTATAGCGGGGAGAGCTTGCTGTTAATGTGAGTCGGGTTATGGTATAGCGGGGAGAGCTTGCTGTTAATGTGAGTCGGGTTATGGTATAGCGGGGAGAGCTTGCTGTTAATGTGAGTCGGGTTATGGTATAGCGGGGAGAGCTTGCTGTTAATGTGAGTCGGGTTATGGTATAGCGGGGAGAGCTTGCTGTTAATGTGAGTCGGGTTATGGTATAGCGGGGAGAGCTTGCTGTTAATGTGAGTCGGGTTATGGTATAGCGGGGAGAGCTTGCTGTTAATGTGAGTCGGGTTATGGTATAGCGGGGAGAGTTTGCTGTTAATGTGAGTCGGGTTATGGTATAGCGGGGAGAGCTTGCTGTTAATGTGTGTCGGGTTATGGTATAGCGGGGAGAGCTTGCTGTTAATGTGAGTCGGGTTATGGTATAGCGGGGAGAGCTTGCTGTTAATGTGAGTCGGGTTATGGTATAGCAGGGAGAGCTTGCTGTTAATGTGAGTCGGGTTATGGTATAGCGGGGAGAGTTTGCTGTTAATGTGAGTCGGGTTATGGTATAGCGGGGAGAGCTTGCTGTTAATGTGTGTCGGGTTATGGTATAGCGGGGAGAGCTTGCTGTTAATGTGAGTCGGGTTATGGTATAGCGGGGAGAGCTTGCTGTTAATGTGAGTCGGGTTATGGTATAGCAGGGAGAGCTTGCTGTTAATGTGAGTCGGGTTATGGTATAGCGGGGAGAGCTTGCTGTTAATGTGAGTCGGGTTATGGTATAGCGGGGAGAGCTTGCTGTTAATGTGAGTCGAGTTACGGTATAGCGGGGAGAGCTTGCTGTTAATGTGAGTCGGGTTACGGTATAGCGGGGAGAGCTTGCTGTTAATGTGAGTCGGGTTACGGTATAGCGGGGAGAGCTTGCTGTTAATGTGAGTCGGGTTACGGTATAGCGGGGAGAGCTTGCTGTTAATGTGAGTCGTGTTACGGTATAGCGGGGAGAGCTTGCTGTTAATGTGAGTCGGGTTACGGTATAGCGGGGAGAGCTTGCTGTTAATGTGAGTCGGGTTACGGTATAGCGGGGAGAGCTTGCTGTTAATGTGAGTCGGGTAATGGTATAGCGGGGAGAGCTTGCTGTTAATGTGAGTCGGGTTATGGTATAGCGGGGAGAGCTTGCTGTTAATGTGAGTCGGGTTATGGTATAGCGGGGAGAGCTTGCTGTTAATGTGAGTCGGGTTATGGTATAGCGGGGAGAGCTTGCTGTTAATGTGAGTCGGGTTATGGTATAGCGGGGAGAGCTTGCTGTTAATGTGAGTCGGGCTATGGTATAGCGGGGAGAGCTTGCTGTTAATGTGAGTCGGGTTATGGTATAGCGGGGAGAGCTTGCTGTTAATGTGAGTCGGGTTATGGTATAGCGGGGAGAGCTTGCTGTTAATGTGAGTCGCGTTATGGTATAGCGGGGAGAGCTTGCTGTTAATGTGAGTCGGGTTATGGTATAGCGTGGAGAGCTTGCTGTTAATGTGAGTCGGGTTATGGTATAGCGGGGAGAGCTTGCTGTTAATGTGAGTCGGGTTATGGTATAGCGGGGAGAGCTTGCTGTTAATGTGAGTCGGGTTATGGTATAGCGGGGAGAGCTTGCTGTTAATGTGAGTCGGGTTATGGTATAGCGGGGAGAGCTTGCTGTTAATGTGAGTCGGGTTATGGTATAGCGGGGAGAGCTTGCTGTTAATGTGAGTCGGGTTATGGTATAGCGGGGAGAGCTTGCTGTTAATGTGAGTCGGGTTATGGTATAGCGCGGAGAGCTTGCTGTTAATGTGAGTCGGGTTATGGTATAGCGCGGAGAGCTTGCTGTTAATGTGAGTCGGGTTATGGTATAGCGGGGAGAGCTTGCTGTTAATGTGTGTCGGGTTATGGTATAGCAGGGAGAGCTTGCTGTTAATGTGTGTCGGGTTATGGTATAGCGGGGAGAGCTTGCTGTTAATGTGTGTCGGGTTATGGTATAGCGGGGAGAGCTTGCTGTTAATGTGAGTCGGGTGATGGTATAGCGGGGAGAGCTTGCTGTTAATGTGTGTCGGGTTATGGTATAGCGGGGAGAGCTTGCTGTTAATGTGAATCGGGTGATGGTATAGCGGGGAGAGCTTGCTGTTAATGTGAGTCGGGTTATGGTATAGCGGGGAGAGCTTGCTGTTAATGTGAGTCGGGTTATGGTATAGCGGGGAGAGCTTGCTGTTAATGTGAGTCGGGTTATGGTATAGCGGGGAGAGCTTGCTGTTAATGTGAGTCGGGTTATGGTATAGCGCGGAGAGCTTGCTGTTAATGTGAGTCGGGTTATGGTGTAGCGGGGAGAGCTTGCTGTTAATGTGAGTCGGGTTATGGTGTAGCGGGGAGAGCTTGCTGTTAATGTGAGTCGGGTTATGGTATAGCGCGGAGAGCTTGCTGTTAATGTGAGTCGGGTTATGGTATAGCGGGGAGAGCTTGCTGTTAATGTGAGTCGGGTTATGGTATAGCGGGGAGAGCTTGCTGTTAATGTGAGTCGGGTTATGGTATAGCGGGGAGAGCTTGCTGTTAATGTGTGTCGGGTTATGGTATAGCGGGGAGAGCTTGCTGTTAATGTGAGTCGGGTTACGGTATAGCGGGGAGAGCTTGCTGTTAATGTGAGTCGGGTTACGGTATAGCGGGGAGAGCTTGCTGTTAATGTGAGTCGGGTTACGGTATAGCGGGGAGAGCTTGCTGTTAATGTGAGTCGGGTTACGGTATAGCGGGGAGAGCTTGTTTAATGTGAGTCGGGTTATGGTATAGCGGGGAGAGCTTGCTGTTAATGTGAGTCGGGTTATGGTATAGCGGGGAGAGCTTGCTGTTAATGTGAGTCGGGTTATGGTATAGCGGGGAGAGCTTGCTGTTAATGTGAGTCGGGTTATGGTATAGCGGGGAGAGCTTGCTGTTAATGTGAGTCGGGTTATGGTATAGCGGGGAGAGCTTGCTGTTAATGTGAGTCGGGTTATGGTATAGCGGGGAGAGCTTGCTGTTAATGTGAGTCGGGTTATGGTATAGCGGGGAGAGCTTGCTGTTAATGTGAGTCGGGTTATGGTATAGCGGGGAGAGCTTGCTGTTACTGTGAGTCGGGTTATGGTATAGCGGGGAGAGCTTGCTGTTAATGTGAGTCGGGTTATGGTATAGCGGGGAGAGCTTGCTGTTAATGTGAGTCGGGTTATGGTATAGCGGGGAGAGCTTGCTGTTAATGTGAGTCGGGTTATGGTATAGCGGGGAGAGCTCGCTGTTAATGTGAGTCGGGTTATGGTATAGCGGGGAGAGCTCGCTGTTAATGTGAGTCGGGTTATGGTATAGCGGGGAGAGCTCGCTGTTAATGTGAGTCGGGTTATGGTATAGCGGGGAGAGCTTGCTGTTAATGTGAGTCGGGTTATGGTATAGCGGGGAGAGCTTGCTGTTAATGTGAGTCGGGTTATGGTATAGCGGGGAGAGCTTGCTGTTAATGTGAGTCGGGTTATGGTATAGCGGGGAGAGCTTGCTGTTAATGTGAGTCGGGTTATGGTGTAGCGGGGAGAGCTTGCTGTTAATGTGAGTCGGGTTATGGTGTAGCGGGGAGAGCTTGCTGTTAATGTGAGTCGGGTTATGGTATAGCGGGGAGAGCTTGCTGTTAATGTGAGTCGGGTTACGGTATAGCGGGGAGAGCTTGCTGTTAATGTGAGTCGGGTTACGGTATAGCGGGGAGAGCTTGCTGTTAATGTGAGTCGGGTTATGGTATAGCGGGGAGAGCTTGCTGTTAATGTGAGTCGGGTTATGGTATAGCTGGGAGAGCTTGCTGTTAATGTGAGTCGGGTTATGGTATAGCGGGGAGAGCTTGCTGTTAATGTGAGTCGGGTTATGGTATAGCGGGGAGAGCTTGCTGTTAATGTGAGTCGGGTTATGGTATAGCGGGGAGAGCTTGCTGTTAATGTGAGTCGGGTTATGGTATAGCGGGGAGAGCTTGCTGTTAATGTGAGTCGGGTTATGGTATAGCGGGGAGAGCTTGCTGTTAATGTGAGTCGGGTTATGGTATAGCGGGGAGAGCTTGCTGTTAATGTGAGTCGGGTTATGGTATAGCGGGGAGAGCTTGCTGTTAATGTGAGTCGGGTTATGGTATAGCGGGGAGAGCTCGCTGTTAATTGAGTCGGGTTATGGTATAGCGGGGAGAGCTTGCTGTTAATGTGTGTCGGGTTATGGTATAGCGGGGAGAGCTTGCTGTTAATGTGAGTCGGGTTACGGTATAGCGGGGAGAGCTTGCTGTTAATGTGAGTCGGGTTACGGTATAGCGGGGAGAGCTTGCTGTTAATGTGAGTCGGGTTAAGGTATAGCGGGGAGAGCTTGCTGTTAATGTGAGTCGGGTTATGGTATAGCGGGGAGAGCTTGCTGTTAATGTGAGTCGGGTTATGGTATAGCGGGGAGAGCTTGCTGTTAATGTGAGTCGGGTTATGGTATAGCGGGGAGAGCTTGCTGTTAATGTGAGTCGGGTTATGGTATAGCGGGGAGAGCTTGCTGTTAATGTGAGTCGGGTTATGGTATAGCGGGGAGAGCTTGCTGTTAATGTGAGTCGGGTTATGGTATAGCGGGGAGAGCTTGCTGTTAATGTGAGTCGGGTTATGGTATAGCGGGGAGAGCTTGCTGTTAATGTGAGTCGGGTTATGGTATAGCGGGGAGAGCTTGCTGTTACTGTGAGTCGGGTTATGGTATAGCGGGGAGAGCTTGCTGTTAATGTGAGTCGGGTTATGGTATAGCGTGGAGAGCTTGCTGTTAATGTGAGTCGGGTTATGGTATAGCGGGGAGAGCTTGCTGTTAATGTGAGTCGGGTTATGGTATAGCGGGGAGAGCTCGCTTATAATGTGAGTCGGGTTATGGTATAGCGGGGAGAGCTTGCTGTTAATGTGTGTCGGGTTATGGTATAGCGGGGAGAGCTTGCTGTTAATGTGAGTCGGGTTATGGTATAGCGGGGAGAGCTTGCTGTTACTGTGAGTCGGGTTATGGTATAGCGGGGAGAGCTTGCTGTTAATGTGAGTCGGGTTATGGTATAGCGGGGAGAGCTTGCTGTTAATGTGAGTCGGGTTATGGTATAGCGGGGAGAGCTTGCTGTTAATGTGAGTCGGGTTATGGTATAGCGGGGAGAGCTTGCTGTTAATGTGAGTCGGGTTATGGTATAGCGGGGAGAGCTCGCTGTTAATGTGAGTCGGGTTATGGTATAGCGGGGAGAGCTCGCTGTTAATGTGAGTCGGGTTATGGTATAGCGGGGAGAGCTTGCTGTTAATGTGAGTCGGGTTATGGTATAGCGGGGAGAGCTTGCTGTTAATGTGAGTCGGGTTATTGTATAGCGGGGAGAGCTTGCTGTTAATGTGAGTCGGGTTATGGTATAGCGGGGAGAGCTTGCTGTTAATGTGAGTCGGGTTATGGTATAGCGGGGAGAGCTTGCTGTTAATGTGTGTCGGGTTATGGTATAGCGGGGAGAGCTTGCTGTTAATGTGAGTCGGGTTATGGTATAGCGGGGAGAGCTCGCTGTTAATGTGAGTCGGGTTATGGTATAGCGGGGAAAGCTTGCTGTTAATGTGAGTCGGGTTACGGTGTAGCGGGGAGAGCTTGCTGTTAATGTGAGTCGGGTTACGGTGTAGCGGGGAGAGCTTGCTGTTAATGTGAGTCGGGTTACGGTATAGCGGGGAGAGCTTGCTGTTAATGTGAGTCGGGTTATGGTATAGCGGGGAGAGCTTGCTGTTAATGTGAGTCGAGTTATGGTATAGCGGGGAGAGCTTGCTGTTAATGTGAGTCGGGTTATGGTATAGCGGGGAGAGCTTGCTGTTAATGTGAGTCGGGTTATGGTATAGCGGGGAGAGCTTGCTGTTAATGTGTGTCGGGTTATGGTGTAGCGGGGAGAGCTTGCTGTTAATGTGAGTCGGGTTATGGTGTAGCGGGGAGAGCTTGCTGTTAATGTGAGTCGGGTTATGGTATAGCGGGGAGAGCTTGCTGTTAATGTGAGTCGGGTTACGGTATAGCGGGGAGAGCTTGCTGTTAATGTGAGTCGGGTTACGGTATAGCGGGGAGAGCTTGCTGTTAATGTGAGTCGGGTTAAGGTATAGCGGGGAGAGCTTGCTGTTAATGTGAGTCGGGTTATGGTATAGCGGGGAGAGCTTGCTGTTAATGTGAGTCGGGTTATGGTATAGCGGGGAGAGCTTGCTGTTAATGTGAGTCGGGTTATGGTATAGCGGGGAGAGCTTGCTGTTAATGTGAGTCGGGTTATGGTATAGCGGGGAGAGCTTGCTGTTAATGTGAGTCGGGTTATGGTATAGCGGGGAGAGCTTGCTGTTAATGTGAGTCGGGTTATGGTATAGCGGGGAGAGCTTGCTGTTAATGTGAGTCGGGTAATGGTATAGCGGGGAGAGCTGTCTGTTACTGTGAGTCGGGTTATGGTATAGCGGGGAGAGCTTGCTGTTACTGTGAGTCGGGTTATGGTATAGCGGGGAGAGCTTGCTGTTAATGTGAGTCGGGTTATGGTATAGCGTGGAGAGCTTGCTGTTAATGTGAGTCGGGTTATGGTATAGCGGGGAGAGCTTGCTGTTAATGTGAGTCGGGTTATGGTATAGCGGGGAGAGCTCGCTGTTAATGTGAGTCGGGTTATGGTATAGCGGGGAGAGCTCGCTGTTAATGTGAGTCGGGTTATGGTATAGCGGGGAGAGCTTGCTGTTAATGTGTGTCGGGTTATGGTATAGCGGGGAGAGCTTGCTGTTAATGTGAGTCGGGTTATGGTATAGCGGGGAGAGCTTGCTGTTACTGTGAGTCGGGTTATGGTATAGCGGGGAGAGCTTGCTGTTAATGTGAGTCGGGTTATGGTATAGCGGGGAGAGCTTGCTGTTAATGTGAGTCGGGTTATGGTATAGCGGGGAGAGCTTGCTGTTAATGTGAGTCGGGTTATGGTATAGCGGGGAGAGCTTGCTGTTAATGTGAGTCGGGTTATGGTATAGCGGGGAGAGCTCGCTGTTAATGTGAGTCGGGTTATGGTATAGCGGGGAGAGCTCGCTGTTAATGTTAGTCGGGTTATGGTATAGCGGGGAGAGCTTGCTGTTAATGTGAGTCGGGTTATGGTATAGCGGGGAGAGCTTGCTGTTAATGTGAGTCGGGTTATTGTATAGCGGGGAGAGCTTGCTGTTAATGTGAGTTGGGTTATGGTATAGCGGGGAGAGCTTGCTGTTAATGTGAGTCGGGTTATGGTATAGCGGGGAGAGCTTGCTGTTAATGTGAGTCGGGTTATGGTGTAGCGGGGAGAGCTTGCTGTTAATGTGAGTCGGGTTATGGTGTAGCGAGGAGAGCTTGCTGTTAATGTGAGTCGGGTTATGGTATAGCGGGGAGAGCTTGCTGTTAATGTGAGTCGGGTTATGGTATAGCGGGGAGAGCTTGCTGTTAATGTGAGTCGGGTTATGGTATAGCGGGGAGAGCTTGCTGTTAATGTGTGTCGGGTTATGGTATAGCGGGGAGAGCTTGCTGTTAATGTGAGTCGGGTTATGGTATAGCGGGGAGAGCTTGCTGTTAATGTGAGTCGGGTTATGGTATAGCGGGGAAAACTCGCTGTTAATGTGAGTCGGGTTATGGTATAGCGGGGAGAGCTTGCTGTTAATGTGAGTCGGGTTATGGTATAGCGGGGAGAGCTTGCTGTTAATGTGTGTCGGGTTATGGTATAGCGGGGAGAGCTTGCTGTTAATGTGAGTCGGGTTATGGTGTAGCGGGGAGAGCTTGCTGTTAATGTGAGTCGAGTTATGGTATAGCGGGGAGAGCTTGCTGTTAATGTGAGTCGGGTTACGGTATAGCGGGGAGAGCTTGCTGTTAATGTGAGTCGGGTTACGGTATAGCGGGGAGAGCTTGCTGTTAATGTGAGTCGGGTTAAGGTATAGCGGGGAGAGCTTGCTGTTAATGTGAGTCGGGTTATGGTATAGCGGGGAGAGCTTGCTGTTAATGTGAGTCGGGTTATGGTATAGCGGGGAGAGCTTGCTGTTAATGTGAGTCGGGTTACGGTATAGCGGGGAGAGCTTGCTGTTAATGTGAGTCGGGTTATGGTATAGCGGGGAGAGCTTGCTGTTAATGTGAGTCGGGTTATGGTATAGCGGGGAGAGCTTGCTGTTAATGTGAGTCGGGTTATGGTATAGCGGGGAGAGCTTGCTGTTAATGTGAGTCGGGTTATGGTATAGCGGGGAGAGCTTGCTGTTACTGTGAGTCGGGTTATGGTATAGCGGGGAGAGCTTGCTGTTACTGTGAGTCGGGTTATGGTATAGCGGGGAGAGCTTGCTGTTAATGTGAGTCGGGTTATGGTATAGCGTGGAGAGCTTGCTGTTAATGTGAGTCGGGTTATGGTATAGCGGGGAGAGCTTGCTGTTAATGTGAGTCGGGCTATGGTATAGCGGGGAGAGCTCGCTGTTAATGTGAGTCGGGTTATGGTATAGCGGGGAGAGCTTGCTGTTAATGTGTGTCGGGTTATGGTATAGCGGGGAGAGCTTGCTGTTAATGTGAGTCGGGTTATGGTATAGCGGGGAGAGCTTGCTGTTACTGTGAGTCGGGTTATGGTATAGCGGGGAGAGCTTGCTGTTAATGTGAGTCGGGTTATGGTATAGCGGGGAGAGCTTGCTGTTAATGTGAGTCGGGTTATGGTATAGCGGGGAGAGCTTGCTGTTAATGTGAGTCGGGTTATGGTATAGCGGGGAGAGCTTGCTGTTAATGTGAGTCGGGTTATGGTATAGCGGGGAGAGCTCGCTGTTAATGTGAGTCGGGTTATGGTATAGCGGGGAGAGCTTGCTGTTAATGTGAGTCGGGTTATTGTATAGCGGGGAGAGCTTGCTGTTAATGTGAGTCGGGTTATGGTATAGCGGGGAGAGCTTGCTGTTAATGTGAGTCGGGTTATGGTGTAGCGGGGAGAGCTTGCTGTTAATGTGAGTCGGGTTATGGTGTAGCGGGGAGAGCTTGCTGTTAATGTGAGTCGGGTTATGGTGTAGCGAGGAGAGCTTGCTGTTAATGTGAGTCGGGTTATGGTATAGCGGGGAGAGCTTGCTGTTAATGTGAGTCGGGTTATGGTATAGCGGGGAGAGCTCGCTGTTAATGTGAGTCGGGTTATGGTATAGCGGGGAGAGCTTGCTGTTAATGTGAGTCGGGTTATGGTATAGCGGGGAGAGCTTGCTGTTAATGTGAGTCGGGTTATGGTATAGCGGGGAGAGCTTGCTGTTAATGTGAGTCGGGTTATGGTATAGCGGGGAGAGCTTGCTGTTAATGTGAGTCGGGTTATGGTATAGCGGGGAGAGCTTGCTGTTAATGTGAGTCGGGTTATGGTATAGCGGGGAGAGCTTGCTGTTAATGTGAGTCGGGTTATGGTATAGCGGGGAGAGCTTGCTGTTACTGTGAGTCGGGTTATGGTATAGCGGGGAGAGCTCGCTGTTAATGTGAGTCGGGTTATGGTATAGCGGGGAGAGCTCGCTGTTAATGTGAGTCGGGTTATGGTATAGCTGGGAGAGCTCGCTGTTAATGTGAGTCGGGTTATGGTATAGCGGGGAGAGCTTGCTGTTAATGTGAGTCGGGTTATGGTATAGCGGGGAGAGCTTGCTGTTAATGTGAGTCGGGTTATGGTATAGCGGGGAGAGCTTGCTGTTAATGTGAGTCGGGTTATGGTATAGCGGGGAGAGCTTGCTGTTAATGTGAGTCGGGTTATGGTATAGCGGGGAGAGCTTGCTGTTACTGTGAGTCGGGTTATGGTATAGCGGGGAGAGCTTGCTGTTAATGTGAGTCGGGTTATGGTGTAGCGGGGAGAGCTCGCTGTTAATGTGAGTCGGGTTATGGTGTAGCGGGGAGAGCTCGCTGTTAATGTGAGTCGGGTTATGGTGTAGCGGGGAGAGCTTGCTGTTAATGTGAGTCGGGTTATGGTATAGCGGGGAGAGCTTGCTGTTAATGTGAGTCGGGTTATGGTATAGCGGGGAGAGCTTGCTGTTAATGTGAGTCGGGTTATGGTATAGCGGGGAGAGCTTGCTGTTAATGTGAGTCGGGTTATGGTATAGCGGGGAGAGCTTGCTGTTAATGTGAGTCGGGTTATGGTATAGCGGGGAGAGCTTGCTGTTAATGTGAGTCGTGTTATGGTATAGCGGGGAGAGCTTGCTGTTAATGTGAGTCGGGTTATGGTATAGCGGGGAGAGCTTGCTGTTACTGTGAGTCGGGTTATGGTATAGCGGGGAGAGCTTGCTGTTAATGTGAGTCGGGTTATGGTATAGCGTGGAGAGCTTGCTGTTAATGTGAGTCGGGTTATGGTATAGCGGGGAGAGCTTGCTGTTAATGTGAGTCGGGTTATGGTATAGCGGGGAGAGCTCGCTTATAATGTGAGTCGGGTTATGGTATAGCGGGGAGAGCTTGCTGTTAATGTGTGTCGGGTTATGGTATAGCGGGGAGAGCTTGCTGTTAATGTGAGTCGGGTTATGGTATAGCGGGGAGAGCTTGCTGTTACTGTGAGTCGGGTTATGGTATAGCGGGGAGAGCTTGCTGTTAATGTGAGTCGGGTTATGGTATAGCGGGGAGAGCTTGCTGTTAATGTGAGTCGGGTTATGGTATAGCGGGGAGAGCTTGCTGTTAATGTGAGTCGGGTTATGGTATAGCGGGGAGAGCTTGCTGTTAATGTGAGTCGGGTTATGGTATAGCGGGGAGAGCTCGCTGTTAATGTGAGTCGGGTTATGGTATAGCGGGGAGAGCTCGCTGTTAATGTGAGTCGGGTTATGGTATAGCGGGGAGAGCTTGCTGTTAATGTGAGTCGGGTTATGGTATAGCGGGGAGAGCTTGCTGTTAATGTGAGTCGGGTTATTGTATAGCGGGGAGAGCTTGCTGTTAATGTGAGTCGGGTTATGGTATAGCGGGGAGAGCTTGCTGTTAATGTGAGTCGGGTTATGGTGTAGCGGGGAGAGCTTGCTGTTAATGTGAGTCGGGTTATGGTGTAGCGGGGAGAGCTTGCTGTTAATGTGAGTCGGGTTATGGTGTAGCGAGGAGAGCTTGCTGTTAATGTGAGTCGGGTTATGGTATAGCGGGGAGAGCTTGCTGTTAATGTGAGTCGGGTTATGGTATAGCGGGGAGAGCTTGCTGTTAATGTGAGTCGGGTTATGGTATAGCGGGGAGAGCTTGCTGTTAATGTGAGTCGGGTTATGGTATAGCGGGGAGAGCTCGCTGTTAATGTGAGTCGGGTTATGGTATAGCGGGGAGAGCTCGCTGTTAATGTGAGTCGGGTTATGGTATAGCGGGGAGAGCTCGCTGTTAATGTGAGTCGGGTTATGGTATAGCGGGGAGAGCTTGCTGTTAATGTGAGTCGGGTTATGGTATAGCGGGGAGAGTTTGCTGTTAATGTGAGTCGGGTTATGGTATAGCGGGGAGAGCTTGCTGTTAATGTGAGCCGGGTTATGGTATAGCGGGGAGAGCTTGCTGTTAATGTGAGTCGGGTTATGGTATAGCGGGGAGAGCTTGCTGTTAATGTGAGTCGGGTTATGGTATAGCGGGGAGAGCTTGCTGTTAATGTGTGTCGGGTTATGGTGTAGCGGGGAGAGCTTGCTGTTAATGTGAGTCGGGTTATGGTGTAGCGGGGAGAGCTTGCTGTTAATGTGAGTCGGGTTATGGTATAGCGGGGAGAGCTTGCTGTTAATGTGAGTCGGGTTACGGTATAGCGGGGAGAGCTTGCTGTTAATGTGAGTCGGGTTATGGTATAGCGGGGAGAGCTTGCTGTTACTGTGAGTCGGGTTATGGTATAGCGGGGAGAGCTTGCTGTTAATGTGAGTCGGGTTATGGTATAGCGGGGAGAGCTCGCTGTTAATGTGAGTCGGGTTATGGTATAGCGGGGAGAGCTTGCTGTTAATGTGAGTCGGGTTATGGTATAGCGGGGAGAGCTCGCTGTTAATGTGAGTCGGGTTATGGTATAGCGGGGAGAGCTTGCTGTTACTGTGAGTCGGGTTATGGTATAGCGGGGAGAGCTCGCTGTTAATGTTAGTCGGGTTATGGTATAGCGGGGAGAGCTTGCTGTTAATGTGAGTCGGGTTATGGTATAGCGGGGAGAGCTTGCTGTTAATGTGAGTCGGGTTATGGTATAGCGGGGAGAGCTTGCTGTTACTGTGAGTCGGGTTATGGTATAGCGGGGAGAGCTTGCTGTTAATGTGAGTCGGGTTATGGTATAGCGGGGAGAGCTCGCTGTTAATGTGAGTCGGGTTATGGTATAGCGGGGAGAGCTTGCTGTTAATGTGAGTCGGGTTATGGTATAGCGGGGAGAGCTTGCTGTTAATGTGAGTCGGGTTATGGTATAGCGGGGAGAGCTTGCTGTTACTGTGAGTCGGGTTATGGTATAGCGGGGAGAGCTCGCTGTTAATGTTAGTCGGGTTATGGTATAGCGGGGAGAGCTTGCTGTTAATGTGAGTCGGGTTATGGTATAGCGGGGAGAGCTTGCTGTTAATGTGAGTCGGGTTATTGTATAGCGGGGAGAGCTTGCTGTTAATGTGAGTTGGGTTATGGTATAGCGGGGAGAGCTTGCTGTTAATGTGAGTCGGGTTATGGTATAGCGGGGAGAGCTCGCTGTTAATGTTAGTCGGGTTATGGTATAGCGGGGAGAGCTTGCTGTTAATGTGAGTCGGGTTATGGTATAGCGGGGAGAGCTTGCTGTTAATGTGAGTCGGGTTATTGTATAGCGGGGAGAGCTTGCTGTTAATGTGAGTTGGGTTATGGTATAGCGGCGGGGAGAGCTTGCTGTTAATGTGAGTCGGGTTATGGTATAGCGGGGAGAGCTTGCTGTTAATGTGAGTCGGGTTATGGTGTAGCGGGGAGAGCTTGCTGTTAATGTGAGTCGGGTTATGGGTAGCGAGGAGAGCTTGCTGTTAATGTGAGTCGGGTTATGGTATAGCGGGGAGAGCTTGCTGTTAATGTGAGTCGGGTTATGGTATAGCGGGGAGAGCTTGCTGTTAATGTGAGTCGGGTTATGGTATAGCGGGGAGAGCTTGCTGTTAATGTGAGTCGGGTTATGGTATAGCGGGGAGAGCTTGCTGTTAATGTGAGTCGGGTTATGGTATAGCGGGGAGAGCTCGCTGTTAATGTGAGTCGGGTTATGGTATAGCGGGGAGAGCTTGCTGTTAATGTGTGTCGGTTATGGTATAGCGGGGAGAGCTTGCTGTTAATGTGAGTCGGGTTATGGTATAGCGGGGAGAGCTTGCTGTTACTGTGAGTCGGGTTATGGTATAGCGGGGAGAGCTTGCTGTTAATGTGAGTCGGGTTATGGTATAGCGGGGAGAGCTTGCTGTTACTGTGAGTCGGGTTATGGTATAGCGGGAGAGCTTGCTGTTAATGTGAGTCGGGTTATGGTATAGCGGGGAGAGCTTGCTGTTAATGTGAGTCGGGTTATGGTATAGCGGGGAGAGCTCGCTGTTAATGTGAGTCGGGTTAAGGTATAGCGGGGAGAGCTTGCTGTTAATGTGTGTCGGGTTATGGTATAGCGGGGAGAGCTTGCTGTTAATGTGAGTCGGGTTATGGTATAGCGGGGAGAGCTTTCTGTTACTGTGAGTCGGGTTATGGTATAGCGGGGAGAGCTTGCTGTTAATGTGAGTCGGGTTATGGTATAGCGGGGAGAGCTTGCTGTTAATGTGAGTCGGGTTATGGTATAGCGGGGAGAGCTTGCTGTTACTGTGAGTCGGGTTATGGTATAGCGGGGAGAGCTTGCTGTTAATGTGAGTTGGGTTATGGTATTGCGGGGAGAGCTTGCTGTTAATGTGAGTCGGGTTATGGTATAGCGGGGAGAGCTCGCTGTTAATGTTAGTCGGGTTATGGTATAGCGGGGAGAGCTTGCTGTTAATGTGAGTCGGGTTATGGTATAGCGGGGAGAGCTTGCTGTTAATGTGAGTCGGGTTATTGTATAGCGGGGAGAGCTTGCTGTTAATGTGAGTTGGGTTATGGTATAGCGGGGAGAGCTTGCTGTTAATGTGAGTCGGGTTATGGTATAGCGGGGAGAGCTTGCTGTTAATGTGAGTCGGGTTATGGTGTAGCGGGGAGAGCTTGCTGTTAATGTGAGTCGGGTTATGGTGTAGCGAGGAGAGCTTGCTGTTAATGTGAGTCGGGTTATGGTATAGCGGGGAGAGCTTGCTGTTAATGTGAGTCGGGTTATGGTATAGCGGGGAGAGCTTGCTGTTAATGTGAGTCGGGTTATGGTATAGCGGGGAGAGCTTGCTGTTAATGTGTGTCGGGTTATGGTATAGCGGGGAGAGCTTGCTGTTAATGTGAGTCGGGTTATGGTATAGCGGGGAGAGCTCGCTGTTAATGTGAGTCGGGTTATGGTATAGCGGGGAGAGCTTGCTGTTAATGTGTGTCGGGTTATGGTATAGCGGGAGAGCTTGCTGTTAATGTGAGTCGGGTTATGGTATAGCGGGGAGAGCTTGCTGTTACTGTGAGTCGGGTTATGGTATAGCGGGGAGAGCTTGCTGTTAATGTGAGTCGGGTTATGGTATAGCGGGGAGAGCTTGCTGTTACTGTGAGTCGGGTTATGGTATAGCGGGGAGAGCTTGCTGTTAATGTGAGTCGGGTTATGGTATAGCGGGGAGAGCTTGCTGTTAATGTGAGTCGGGTTATGGTATAGCGGGGAGAGCTCGCTGTTAATGTGAGTCGGGTTATGGTATAGCGGGGAGAGCTTGCTGTTAATGTGTGTCGGGTTATGGTATAGCGGGGAGAGCTTGCTGTTAATGTGAGTCGGGTTATGGTATAGCGGGGAGAGCTTTCTGTTACTGTGAGTCGGGTTATGGTATAGCGGGGAGAGCTTGCTGTTAATGTGAGTCGGGTTATGGTATAGCGGGGAGAGCTTGCTGTTAATGTGAGTCGGGTTATGGTATAGCGGGGAGAGCTTGCTGTTAATGTGAGTCGGGTTATGGTATAGCGGGGAGAGCTTGCTGTTAATGTGAGTCGGGTTATGGTATAGCGGGGAGAGCTCGCTGTTAATGTGAGTCGGGTTATGGTATAGCGGGGAGAGCTCGCTGTTAATGTTAGTCGGGTTATGGTATAGCGGGGAGAGCTCGCTGTTAATGTGAGTCGGGTTATGGTATAGCGGGGAGAGCTTGCTGTTAATGTGAGTCGGGTTATTGTATAGCGGGGAGAGCTTGCTGTTAATGTGAGTTGGGTTATGGTATAGCGGGGAGAGCTTGCTGTTAATGTGAGTCGGGTTATGGTATAGCGGGGAGAGCTTGCTGTTAATGTGAGTCGGGTTATGGTGTAGCGGGGAGAGCTTGCTGTTAATGTGAGTCGGGTTATGGTGTAGCGAGGAGAGCTTGCTGTTAATGTGAGTCGGGTTATGGTATAGCGGGGAGAGCTTGCTGTTAATGTGAGTCGGGTTATGGTATAGCGGGGAGAGCTTGCTGTTAATGTGAGTCGGGTTATGGTATAGCGGGGAGAGCTTGCTGTTAATGTGTGTCGGGTTATGGTATAGCGGGGAGAGCTTGCTGTTAATGTGAGTCGGGTTATGGTATAGCGGGGAGAGCTTGCTGTTAATGTGAGTCGGGTTATGGTATAGCGGGGAAAACTCGCTGTTAATGTGAGTCGGGTTATGGTATAGCGGGGAGAGCTTGCTGTTAATGTGAGTCGGGTTATGGTATAGCGGGGAGAGCTTGCTGTTAATGTGTGTCGGGTTATGGTATAGCGGGGAGAGCTTGCTGTTAATGTGAGTCGGGTTATGGTGTAGCGGGGAGAGCTTGCTGTTAATGTGAGTCGAGTTATGGTATAGCGGGGAGAGCTTGCTGTTAATGTGAGTCGGGTTACGGTATAGCGGGGAGAGCTTGCTGTTAATGTGAGTCGGGTTACGGTATAGCGGGGAGAGCTTGCTGTTAATGTGAGTCGGGTTAAGGTATAGCGGGGAGAGCTTGCTGTTAATGTGAGTCGGGTTATGGTATAGCGGGGAGAGCTTGCTGTTAATGTGAGTCGGGTTATGGTATAGCGGGGAGAGCTTGCTGTTAATGTGAGTCGGGTTATGGTATAGCGGGGAGAGCTTGCTGTTAATGTGAGTCGGGTTATGGTATAGCGGGGAGAGCTTGCTGTTAATGTGAGTCGGGTTATGGTATAGCGGGGAGAGCTTGCTGTTAATGTGAGTCGGGTTATGGTATAGCGGGGAGAGCTTGCTGTTAATGTGAGTCGGGTTATGGTATAGCGGGGAGAGCTTGCTGTTACTGTGAGTCGGGTTATGGTATAGCGGGGAGAGCTTGCTGTTACTGTGAGTCGGGTTATGGTATAGCGGGGAGAGCTTGCTGTTAATGTGAGTCGGGTTATGGTATAGCGTGGAGAGCTTGCTGTTAATGTGAGTCGGGTTATGGTATAGCGGGGAGAGCTTGCTGTTAATGTGAGTCGGGCTATGGTATAGCGGGGAGAGCTCGCTGTTAATGTGAGTCGGGTTATGGTATAGCGGGGAGAGCTTGCTGTTAATGTGTGTCGGGTTATGGTATAGCGGGGAGAGCTTGCTGTTAATGTGAGTCGGGTTATGGTATAGCGGGGAGAGCTTGCTGTTACTGTGAGTCGGGTTATGGTATAGCGGGGAGAGCTTGCTGTTAATGTGAGTCGGGTTATGGTATAGCGGGGAGAGCTTGCTGTTAATGTGAGTCGGGTTATGGTATAGCGGGGAGAGCTTGCTGTTAATGTGAGTCGGGTTATGGTATAGCGGGGAGAGCTTGCTGTTAATGTGAGTCGGGTTATGGTATAGCGGGGAGAGCTCGCTGTTAATGTGAGTCGGGTTATGGTATAGCGGGGAGAGCTCGCTGTTAATGTTAGTCGGGTTATGGTATAGCGGGGAGAGCTTGCTGTTAATGTGAGTCGGGTTATGGTATAGCGGGGAGAGCTTGCTGTTAATGTGAGTCGGGTTATTGTATAGCGGGGAGAGCTTGCTGTTAATGTGAGTCGGGTTATGGTATAGCGGGGAGAGCTTGCTGTTAATGTGAGTCGGGTTATGGTATAGCGGGGAGAGCTTGCTGTTAATGTGAGTCGGGTTATGGTGTAGCGGGGAGAGCTTGCTGTTAATGTGAGTCGGGTTATGGTGTAGCGAGGAGAGCTTGCTGTTAATGTGAGTCGGGTTATGGTATAGCGGGGAGAGCTTGCTGTTAATGTGAGTCGGGTTATGGTATAGCGGGGAGAGCTTGCTGTTAATGTGAGTCGGGTTATGGTATAGCGGGGAGAGCTTGCTGTTAATGTGTGTCGGGTTATGGTATAGCGGGGAGAGCTTGCTGTTAATGTGAGTCGGGTTATGGTATAGCGGGGAGAGCTTGCTGTTAATGTGAGTCGGGTTATGGTATAGCGGGGAGAGCTCGCTGTTAATGTGAGTCGGGTTATGGTATAGCGGGGAGAGCTTGCTGTTAATGTGAGTCGGGTTATGGTATAGCGGGGAGAGCTTGCTGTTAATGTGAGTCGGGTTATGGTATAGCGGGGAGAGCTTGCTGTTAATGTGAGTCGGGTTATGGTATAGCGGGGAGAGCTTGCTGTTAATGTGAGTCGGGTTATGGTATAGCGGGGAGAGCTTGCTGTTAATGTGAGTCGGGTTATGGTATAGCGGGGAGAGCTTGCTGTTAATGTGAGTCGGGTTATGGTATAGCGGGGAGAGCTTGCTGTTACTGTGAGTCGGGTTATGGTATAGCGGGGAGAGCTCGCTGTTAATGTGAGTCGGGTTATGGTATAGCGGGGAGAGCTCGCTGTTAATGTGAGTCGGGTTATGGTATAGCGGGGAGAGCTCGCTGTTAATGTGAGTCGGGTTATGGTATAGCGGGGAGAGCTTGCTGTTAATGTGAGTCGGGTTATGGTATAGCGGGGAGAGCTTGCTGTTAATGTGAGTCGGGTTATGGTATAGCGGGGAGAGCTTGCTGTTAATGTGAGTCGGGTTATGGTATAGCGGGGAGAGCTTGCTGTTAATGTGAGTCGGGTTATGGTATAGCGGGGAGAGCTTGCTGTTACTGTGAGTCGGGTTATTGTATAGCGGGGAGAGCTTGCTGTTAATGTGAGTCGGGTTATGGTATAGCGGGGAGAGCTCGCTGTTAATGTGAGTCGGGTTATGGTATAGCGGGAGAGCTCGCTGTTAATGTGAGTCGGGTTATGGTGTAGCGGGGAGAGCTTGCTGTTAATGTGAGTCGGGTTATGGTATAGCGGGGAGAGCTTGCTGTTAATGTGAGTCGGGTTATGGTATAGCGGGGAGAGCTTGCTGTTAATGTGAGTCGGGTTATGGTATAGCGGGGAGAGCTTGCTGTTAATGTGAGTCGGGTTATGGTGTAGCGGGGAGAGCTTGCTGTTAATGTGAGTCGGGTTATGGTATAGCGCGGAGAGCTTGCTGTTAATGTGAGTCGGGTTATGGTATAGCGGGGAGAGCTTGCTGTTAATGTGAGTCGGGTTATGGTATAGCGGGGAGAGCTTGCTGTTAATGTGAGTCGGGTTATGGTATAGCGGGGAGAGCTTGCTGTTAATGTGTGTCGGGTTATGGTATAGCGGGGAGAGCTTGCTGTTAATGTGAGTCGGGTTATGGTGTAGCGGGGAGAGCTTGCTGTTAATGTGAGTCGGGTTACGGTATAGCGGGGAGAGCTTGCTGTTAATGTGAGTCGGGTTACGGTATAGCGGGGAGAGCTTGCTGTTAATGTGAGTCGGGTTACGGTATAGCGGGGAGAGCTTGCTGTTAATGTGAGTCGGGTTACGGTATAGCGGGGAGAGCTTGTTTAATGTGAGTCGGGTTATGGTATAGCGGGGAGAGCTTGCTGTTAATGTGAGTCGGGTTATGGTATAGCGGGGAGAGCTTGCTGTTAATGTGAGTCGGGTTATGGTATAGCGGGGAGAGCTTGCTGTTAATGTGAGTCGGGTTATGGTATAGCGGGGAGAGCTTGCTGTTAATGTGAGTCGGGTTATGGTATAGCGGGGAGAGCTTGCTGTTAATGTGAGTCGGGTTATGGTATAGCGGGGAGAGCTTGCTGTTAATGTGAGTCGGGTTATGGTATAGCGGGGAGAGCTTGCTGTTAATGTGAGTCGGGTTATGGTATAGCGGGGAGAGCTTGCTGTTACTGTGAGTCGGGTTATGGTATAGCGGGGAGAGCTTGCTGTTAATGTGAGTCGGGTTATGGTATAGCGGGGAGAGCTTGCTGTTAATGTGAGTCGGGTTATGGTATAGCGGGGAGAGCTTGCTGTTAATGTGAGTCGGGTTATGGTATAGCGGGGAGAGCTCGCTGTTAATGTGAGTCGGGTTATGGTATAGCGGGGAGAGCTCGCTGTTAATGTGAGTCGGGTTATGGTATAGCGGGGAGAGCTCGCTGTTAATGTGAGTCGGGTTATGGTATAGCGGGGAGAGCTTGCTGTTAATGTGAGTCGGGTTATGGTATAGCGGGGAGAGCTTGCTGTTAATGTGAGTCGGGTTATGGTATAGCGGGGAGAGCTTGCTGTTAATGTGAGTCGGGTTATGGTATAGCGGGGAGAGTTTGCTGTTAATGTGAGTCGGGTTATGGTATAGCGGGGAGAGCTTGCTGTTAATGTGAGTCGGGTTATGGTGTAGCGGGGAGAGCTTGCTGTTAATGTGAGTCGGGTTATGGTGTAGCGGGGAGAGCTTGCTGTTAATGTGAGTCGGGTTATGGTATAGCGGGGAGAGATTGCTGTTAATGTGAGTCGGGTTACGGTATAGCGGGGAGAGCTTGCTGTTAATGTGAGTCGGGTTACGGTATAGCGGGGAGAGCTTGCTGTTAATGTGAGTCGGGTTACGGTATAGCGGGGAGAGCTTGCTGTTAATGTGAGTCGGGTTATGGTATAGCGGGGAGAGCTTGCTGTTAATGTGAGTCGGGTTATGGTATAGCGGGGAGAGCTTGCTGTTAATGTGAGTCGGGTTATGGTATAGCGGGGAGAGCTTGCTGTTAATGTGAGTCGGGTTATGGTATAGCGGGGAGAGCTTGCTGTTAATGTGAGTCGGGTTATGGTATAGCGGGGAGAGCTTGCTGTTAATGTGAGTCGGGTTATGGTATAGCGGGGAGAGCTTGCTGTTAATGTGAGTCGGGTTATGGTATAGCGGGGAGAGCTTGCTGTTACTGTGAGTCGGGTTATGGTATAGCGGGGAGAGCTTGCTGTTAATGTGAGTCGGGTTATGGTATAGCGGGGAGAGCTCGCTGTTAATGTGAGTCGGGTTATGGTATAGCGGGGAGAGCTTGCTGTTAATGTGAGTCGGGTTATGGTATAGCGGGGAGAGCTTGCTGTTAATGTGAGTCGGGTTATGGTATAGCGGGGAGAGCTTGCTGTTAATGTGAGTCGGGTTATGGTATAGCGGGGAGAGCTTGCTGTTAATGTGAGTCGGGTTATGGTATAGCGGGGAGAGCTTGCTGTTAATGTGAGTCGGGTTATGGTATAGCGGGGAGAGCTTGCTGTTAATGTGTGTCGGGTTATGGTGTAGCGGGGAGAGCTTGCTGTTAATGTGAGTCGGGTTATGGTGTAGCGGGGAGAGCTTGCTGTTAATGTGAGTCGGGTTATGGTATAGCGGGGAGAGCTTGCTGTTAATGTGAGTCGGGTTACGGTATAGCGGGGAGAGCTTGCTGTTAATGTGAGTCGGGTTACGGTATAGCGGGGAGAGCTTGCTGTTAATGTGAGTCGGGTTAAGGTATAGCGGGGAGAGCTTGCTGTTAATGTGAGTCGGGTTATGGTATAGCGGGGAGAGCTTGCTGTTAATGTGAGTCGGGTTATGGTATAGCGGGGAGAGCTTGCTGTTAATGTGAGTCGGGTTATGGTATAGCGGGGAGAGCTTGCTGTTAATGTGAGTCGGGTTATGGTATAGCGGGGAGAGCTTGCTGTTAATGTGAGTCGGGTTATGGTATAGCGGGGAGAGCTTGCTGTTAATGTGAGTCGGGTTATGGTATAGCGGGGAGAGCTTGCTGTTAATGTGAGTCGGGTTATGGTATAGCGGGGAGAGCTTGCTGTTACTGTGAGTCGGGTTATGGTATAGCGGGGAGAGCTTGCTGTTACTGTGAGTCGGGTTATGGTATAGCGGGGAGAGCTTGCTGTTAATGTGAGTCGGGTTATGGTATAGCGTGGAGAGCTTGCTGTTAATGTGAGTCGGGTTATGGTATAGCGGGGAGAGCTTGCTGTTAATGTGAGTCGGGTTATGGTATAGCGGGGAGATCTCGCTGTTAATGTGAGTCGGGTTATGGTATAGCGGGGAGAGCTTGCTGTTAATGTGTGTCGGGTTATGGTATAGCGGGGAGAGCTTGCTGTTAATGTGAGTCGGGTTATGGTATAGCGGGGAGAGCTTGCTGTTACTGTGAGTCGGGTTATGGTATAGCGGGGAGAGCTTGCTGTTAATGTGAGTCGGGTTATGGTATAGCGGGGAGAGCTTGCTGTTAATGTGAGTCGGGTTATGGTATAGCGGGGAGAGCTTGCTGTTAATGTGAGTCGGGTTATGGTATAGCGGGGAGAGCTTGCTGTTAATGTGAGTCGGGTTATGGTATAGCGGGGAGAGCTTGCTGTTAATGTGAGTCGGGTTATGATATAGCGGGGAGAGCTTGCTGTTAATGTGAGTCGGGTTATGGTATAGCGGGGAGAGCTTGCTGTTAATGTGAGTCGGGTTATGGTATAGCGGGGAGAGCTTGCTGTTAATGTGAGTCGGGTTATGGTATAGCGGGGAGAGCTTGCTGTTAATGTGAGTCGGGTTATGGTATAGCGGGGAGAGCTTGCTGTTACTGTGAGTCGGGTTATGGTATAGCGGGGAGAGCTTGCTGTTACTGTGAGTCGGGTTATGGTATAGCGGGGAGAGCTTGCTGTTAATGTGAGTCGGGTTATGGTATAGCGTGGAGAGCTTGCTGTTAATGTGAGTCGGGTTATGGTATAGCGGGGAGAGCTTGCTGTTAATGTGAGTCGGGTTATGGTATAGCGGGGAGAGCTCGCTGTTAATGTGAGTCGGGTTATGGTATAGCGGGGAGAGCTTGCTGTTAATGTGTGTCGGGTTATGGTATAGCGGGGAGAGCTTGCTGTTAATGTGAGTCGGGTTATGGTATAGCGGGGAGAGCTTGCTGTTACTGTGAGTCGGGTTATGGTATAGCGGGGAGAGCTTGCTGTTAATGTGAGTCGGGTTATGGTATAGCGGGGAGAGCTTGCTGTTAATGTGAGTCGGGTTATGGTATAGCGGGGAGAGCTCGCTGTTAATGTGAGTCGGGTTATGGTATAGCGGGGAGAGCTCGCTGTTAATGTTAGTCGGGTTATGGTATAGCGGGGAGAGCTTGCTGTTAATGTGAGTCGGGTTATGGTATAGCGGGGAGAGCTTGCTGTTAATGTGAGTCGGGTTATTGTATAGCGGGGAGAGCTTGCTGTTAATGTGAGTTGGGTTATGGTATAGCGGGGAGAGCTTGCTGTTAATGTGAGTCGGGTTATGGTATAGCGGGGAGAGCTTGCTGTTAATGTGAGTCGGGTTATGGTATAGCGGGGAGAGCTTGCTGTTAATGTGAGTCGGGTTATGGTATAGCGGGGAGAGCTTGCTGTTAATGTGAGTCGGGTTATGGTGTAGCGAGGAGAGCTTGCTGTTAATGTGAGTCGGGTTATGGTATAGCGGGGAGAGCTTGCTGTTAATGTGAGTCGGGTTATGGTATAGCGGGGAGAGCTTGCTGTTAATGTGAGTCGGGTTATGGTATAGCGGGGAGAGCTTGCTGTTAATGTGTGTCGGGTTATGGTATAGCGGGGAGAGCTTGCTGTTAATGTGAGTCGGGTTATGGTATAGCGGGGAGAGCTTGCTGTTAATGTGAGTCGGGTTATGGTATAGCGGGGAAAACTCGCTGTTAATGTGAGTCGGGTTATGGTATAGCGGGGAGAGCTTGCTGTTAATGTGAGTCGGGTTATGGTATAGCGGGGAGAGCTTGCTGTTAATGTGTGTCGGGTTATGGTATAGCGGGGAGAGCTTGCTGTTAATGTGAGTCGGGTTATGGTGTAGCGGGGAGAGCTTGCTGTTAATGTGAGTCGAGTTATGGTATAGCGGGGAGAGCTTGCTGTTAATGTGAGTCGGGTTACGGTATAGCGGGGAGAGCTTGCTGTTAATGTGAGTCGGGTTAAGGTATAGCGGGGAGAGCTTGCTGTTAATGTGAGTCGGGTTATGGTATAGCGGGGAGAGCTTGCTGTTAATGTGAGTCGGGTTATGGTATAGCGGGGAGAGCTTGCTGTTAATGTGAGTCGGGTTATGGTATAGCGGGGAGAGCTTGCTGTTAATGTGAGTCGGGTTATGGTATAGCGGGGAGAGCTTGCTGTTAATGTGAGTCGGGTTATGGTATAGCGGGGAGAGCTTGCTGTTAATGTGTGTCGGGTTATGGTATAGCGGGGAGAGCTTGCTGTTAATGTGAGTCGGGTTATGGTATAGCGGGGAGAGCTTGCTGTTAATGTGAGTCGGGTTATGGTATAGCGGGGAGAGCTCGCTGTTAATGTGAGTCGGGTTATGGTATAGCGGGGAGAGCTTGCTGTTAATGTGAGTCGGGTTATGGTATAGCGGGGAGAGCTTGCTGTTAATGTGAGTCGGGTTATGGTATAGCGGGGAGAGCTTGCTGTTAATGTGAGTCGGGTTATGGTATAGCGGGGAGAGCTTGCTGTTAATGTGAGTCGGGTTATGGTATAGCGGGGAGAGCTTGCTGTTAATGTGAGTCGGGTTATGGTATAGCGGGGAGAGCTTGCTGTTACTGTGAGTCGGGTTATGGTATAGCGGGGAGAGCTCGCTGTTAATGTGAGTCGGGTTATGGTATAGCGGGGAGAGCTCGCTGTTAATGTGAGTCAGGTTATGGTATAGCGGGGAGAGCTCGCTGTTAATGTGAGTCGGGTTATGGTATAGCGGGGAGAGCTTGCTGTTAATGTGAGTCGGGTTATGGTATAGCGGGGAGAGCTTGCTGTTAATGTGAGTCGGGTTATGGTATAGCGGGGAGAGCTTGCTGTTAATGTGAGTCTGGTTATGGTATAGCGGGGAGAGCTTGCTGTTAATGTGAGTCGGGTTATGGTATAGCGGGGAGAGCTTGCTGTTACTGTGAGTCGGGTTATGGTATAGCGGGAGAGCTTGCTGTTAATGTGAGTCGGGTTATGGTATAGCGGGGAGAGCTTGCTGTTAATGTGAGTCGGGTTATGGTATAGCGGGGAGAGCTCGCTGTTAATGTGAGTCGGGTTATGGTGTAGCGGGGAGAGCTTGCTGTTAATGTGAGTCGGGTTATGGTTTAGCGGGGAGAGCTTGCTGTTAATGTGAGTCGGGTTATGGTATAGCGGGGAGAGCTTGCTGTTAATGTGAGTCGGGTTATGGTATAGCGGGGAGAGCTTGCTGTTAATGTGAGTCGGGTTATGGTATAGCGGGAGAGCTTGCTGTTAATGTGAGTCGGGTTATGGTATAGCGGGGAGAGCTTGCTGTTAATGTGAGTCGGGTTATGGTATAGCGGGGAGAGCTTGCTGTTAATGTGAGTCGGGTTATGGTATAGCGGGGAGAGCTTGCTGTTAATGTGTGTCGGGTTATGGTATAGCGGGGAGAGCTTGCTGTTAATGTGAGTCGGGTTATGGTATAGCGGGGAGAGCTTGCTGTTACTGTGAGTCGGGTTATGGTATAGCGGGGAGAGCTTGCTGTTAATGTGAGTCGGGTGATGGTATAGCGCGGAGAGCTTGCTGTTAATGTGAGTCGGGTGATGGTATAGCGGGGAGAGCTTGCTGTTAATGTGAGTCGGGTTATGGTATAGCGGGGAGAGCTTGCTGTTAATGTGAGTCGGGTTATGGTATAGCGGGGAGAGCTTGCTGTTAATGTGAGTCGGGTTATGGTATAGCGGGGAGAGCTTGCTGTTAATGTGAGTCGGGTTATGGTATAGCGGGGAGAGCTTGCTGTTAATGTGAGTCGGGTTATGGTATAGCGGGGAGAGCTTGCTGTTACTGTGAGTCGGGTTATGGTATAGCGGGGAGAGCTTGCTGTTAATGTGAGTCGGGTTATGGTATAGCAGGGAGAGCTTGCTGTTAATGTGAGTCGGGTTATGGTATAGCGGGGAGAGCTTGCTGTTAATGTGAGTCGGGTGATGGTATAGCACGGAGAGCTTGCTGTTAATGTGAGTCGGGTGATGGTATAGCACGGAGAGCTTGCTGTTAATGTGAGTCGGGTTATGGTATAGCGGGGAGAGCTTGCTGTTAATGTGAGTCGGGTTATGGTATAGCGGGAGAGCTTGCTGTTAATGTGAGTCGGGTTATGGTATAGCGGGGAGAGCTTGCTGTTAATGTGAGTCGGGTTATGGTATAGCGGGGAGAGCTCGCTGTTAATGTGAGTCGGGTTATGGTGTAGCGGGGAGAGCTTGCTGTTAATGTGAGTCGGGTTATGGTTTAGCGGGGAGAGCTTGCTGTTAATGTGAGTCGGGTTATGGTATAGCGGGAGAGCTTGCTGTTAATGTGAGTCGGGTTATGGTATAGCGGGGAGAGCTTGCTGTTAATGTGAGTCGGGTTATGGTATAGCGGGGAGAGCTTGCTGTTAATGTGAGTCGGGTTATGGTATAGCGGGGAGAGCTTGCTGTTAATGTGAGTCGGGTTATGGTATAGCGGGGAGAGCTTGCTGTTAATGTGAGTCGGGTTATGGTATAGCGGGGAGAGCTTGCTGTTAATGTGTGTCGGGTTATGGTATAGCGGGGAGAGCTTGCTGTTAATGTGAGTCGGGTTATGGTATAGCGGGGAGAGCTTGCTGTTACTGTGAGTCGGGTTATGGTATAGCGGGGAGAGCTTGCTGTTAATGTGAGTCGGGTGATGGTATAGCGCGGAGAGCTTGCTGTTAATGTGAGTCGGGTGATGGTATAGCGGGGAGAGCTTGCTGTTAATGTGAGTCGGGTTATGGTATAGCGGGGAGAGCTTGCTGTTAATGTGAGTCGGGTTATGGTATAGCGGGGAGAGCTTGCTGTTAATGTGAGTCGGGTTATGGTATAGCGGGGAGAGCTTGCTGTTAATGTGAGTCGGGTTATGGTATAGCGGGGAGAGCTTGCTGTTAATGTGAGTCGGGTTATGGTATAGCGGGGAGAGCTTGCTGTTACTGTGAGTCGGGTTATGGTATAGCGGGGAGAGCTTGCTGTTAATGTGAGTCGGGTTATGGTATAGCAGGGAGAGCTTGCTGTTAATGTGAGTCGGGTTATGGTATAGCGGGGAGAGCTTGCTGTTAATGTGAGTCGGGTGATGGTATAGCACGGAGAGCTTGCTGTTAATGTGAGTCGGGTGATGGTATAGCACGGAGAG
>NW_027453828.1:0-46048 GCF_040206685.1 Ascaphus truei
GTTGAGGGTACTGCAGGGGGTGAGGGTACTGCAGGGGGTGAGGGTACTGCAGGGGGTGAGGGTACTGCAGGGGGTGAGGGTACTGCAGGGGGTGAGGGTACTGCCAGGGGGTGAGGGTACTGCCAGGGGGTGAGGGTACTGCCAGGGGGTGAGGGTACTGCCAGGGGGTGAGGGTACTGCAGGGGGTAAGGATACTGCCAGGGGGTGTGGGTACTGCAGGGGGTGTGGGTACTACAGGGGGTGTGGGTACTGCAGGGGGTGAGGGTACTGCAGGGGGTGAGGGTACTGCAGGGGGTGAGGGTACTGCCAGGGGGTGAGGGTACTTCCAGGGGGTGAGGGTACTGCAGGGGGTGAGGGTACTGCAGGGGGTGAGGGTACTGCCAGGGGGTGAGGGTACTGCAGGGGGTGAGGATACTGCCAGGGGGTGAGGGTACTGCCAGGGGGTGAGGGTACTGCCAGGGGGTGAGGGTACTGCCAGGGGGTGAGGGTACTGCCAGGGGGTGAGGGTACTGCAGGGGGTGAGGATACTACCAGGGGGTGAGGGTACTGCAGGGGGTAAGGATACTGCCAGGGGGTGAGGGTACTGCAGGGGGTGAGGGTACTGCAGGGGGTGAGGGTACTGCAGGGGGTGAGGGTACTGCCAGGGGGTGAGGGTACTGCAGGGGGTAAGGATACTGCCAGGGGGTAAGGATACTGCCAGGGGGTGAGGGTACTGCAGGGGGTGAGGATACTACCAGGGGGTGAGGGTACTGCAGGGGGTGAGGGTACTGCCAGGGGGTGAGGGTACTGCCAGGGGGTGAGGGTACTGCCAGGGGGTGAGGGTACTGCCAGGGGGTGAGGGTACTGCCAGGGGGTGAGGGTACTGCAGGGGTGAGGGTACTGCCAGGGGGTGAAGGTACTGCCAGGGGGTGAGGGTACTGCAGGGGGTGAGGGTACTGCCAGGGGGTGAGGGTACTGCCAGGGGGTGAGGGTACTGCAGGGGGTGAGGGTACTGCCAGGGGGTGAGGGTACTGCCAGGGGGTGAGGGTACTGCACGGGGTTTGGGTACTGCCAGGGGGTGAGGGTACTGCCAGGGGGTGAGGGTACTGCAGGGGGTGAGGGTACTGCAGGGGGTGAGGGTACTCCCAGGGGGTGAGGGTACTGCAGGGGGTGAGGGTACTGCAGGGGGTGAGGGTACTGCAGGGGGTGAGGGTACTGCAGGGGGTGAGGGTACTGCCAGGGGGTGAGGGTACTGCCAGGGGGTGAGGGTACTGCCAGGGGGTGAGGGTACTGCCAGGGGGTGAGGGTTCTGCCAGGGGGTGAGGGTACTGCCAGGGGGTGAGGGTACTGCCAGGGGGTGAGGGTACTGCACGGGGTGAGGGTACTGCCAGGGGGTGAGGGTACTGCCAGGGGGTGAGGGCACTGCCAGGGGGTGAGGGTACTGCCAGGGGGTGAGGGTACTGCCAGGGGGTGAGGGTACTGCCGGGGGGTGAGGGTACTGCCAGGGGGTGAGGGTACTGCCAGGGGGTGAGGGCACTGCCAGGGGGTGAGGGCACTGCCAGGGGGTGAGGGCACTGCAGGGGGTGAGGGTACTGCCAGGGGGTGAGTGTACTGTTAGGGGGTGAGGGTACTGCAGGGGGTACATGTACTGCCAGGGGGTGAGGGTACTGCAGGGGGTGAGGGCACTTCCAGGGGATGAGGGTACTGCAAGGGGGTGAGGGTACTGCAAGGGGTGAGGATACTACCAGGGGGTGAGGGTACTGCAGGGGGTAAGGATACTGCCAGGGGGTGAGGGTACTGCAGGGGGTGAGGGTACTGCAGGGGGTGAGGGTACTGCCAGGCGGTGAGGGTACTGCCAGGGGGTGAGGGTACTGCAGGGGGTACATGTACTGCCAGGGGGTGAGGGTACTGCAGGGGGTGAGGGCACTTCCATGGGATGAGGGTACTGCAAGGGGGTGAGGGTACTGCAAGGGGTGACGATACTACCAGGGGGTGAGGGTACTGCAGGGGGTAAGGATACTGCCAGGGGGTGAGGGTACTGCAGGGGGTGAGGGTACTGCAGGGGGTGAGGGTACTGCCAGGGGGTGAGGGTACTGCCAGGGGGTGAGGGTACTGCCAGGGGGTGAGGGTACTGCAGGGGGTGAGGGTACTGCAGGGGGTGAGGGTACTGCCAGGGGGTGAGGGTACTGCAGGGGGTGAGGGTACTGCAGGGGGTGAGGGTACTGCAGGGGGTGAGGATACTGCAGGGGGTGAGGGTACTGCAGGGGGTGAGGATACTGCAGGGGGTGAGGGTACTGCAGGGGGTGAGGATACTACAGGGGGTGAGGGTACTGCAGGGGGTAAGGATACTGCCAGGGGGTGAGGGTACTGCAGGGGGTGAGGGTACTGCAGGGGGTGAGGGTACTGCCAGGGGGTGAGGGAACTGCAGGGGGTGAGGGTACTGCAGGGGGTGAGGGTACTGCAGGGGGTGAGGGTACTGCCAGGGGGTGAGGGTACTGCTAGTGGTGAGGGTACTGCCAGGGGGTGAGGGTACTGCCAGGGGGTGAGGGTACTGCCAGGGGGTGAGGGTACTGCCAGGGGGTGAGGGTACTGCCAGGGGGTGAGGGTACTGCCAGGGGGTGAGGGTACTGCAGGGGGTGAGGGTACTGCCAGGGGGTGAGGGTACTGCCAGGGGGTGAGGGTACTGCCAGGGGGTGAGGGTACTGCAGGGGGTACATGTACTGCCAGGGGGTGAGGGTACTGCCAAGGGGTGAGGGTACTGCCAGGGGGTGAGGGTACTGCAGGGGGTGAGGGTACTGCAGGGGTGTGGGTACTGCCAGGGGGTGAGGGTACTGCCAGGGGGTGAGGGTACTGCAGGGGGTACATGTACTGCCAGGGGGTGAGGGTACTGCCAGGGGGTGAGGGTACTGCCAGGGGGTGAGGGTACTGCAGGGGTGTGGGTACTGCCAGGGGGTGAGGGTACTGCCAGGGGGTGAGGGTACTGCAGGGGGTACATGTACTGCCAGGGGGTGAGGGTACTGCCAGGGGGTGAGGGTACTGCCAGGGGGTGAGGGTACTGCCAGGGGTTGAGGGTACTGCCAGGGGGTGAGGGTACTGCCAGGGGTGAGGGTACTGCCAGGGGGTGAGGGTACTGCAGGGGGTGAGGGTACTGCAGGGGGTACATGTACTGCCAGGGGGTGAGGGTACTGCCAGGGGGTGAGGGTACTGCCAGGGGGTGAGGGTACTGCCAGGGGGTGAGGGTACTGCAGGGGGTGAGGGTATTGCAGGGGGTGAGGGTACTGCCAGGGGGTGAGGGTACTGCCAGGGGGTGAGGGCACTGCCAGGGGGTGAGGGTACTGCAGGGGGTGAGGGTACTGCAGGGGGTGATGGTACTGCCAGGGGGTGAGTGTACTGCCAGAGGGTGAGGGTACTGCCAGGGGGTGAGGGTACTGCAGGGGGTACATGTACTGCCAGGGGGTGAGGGTACTGCAGGGGGTGAGGGCACTTCCAGGGGATGAGGGTACTGCAAGGGGGTGAGGGTACTGCAAGGGGTGAGGATACTACCAGGGGGTGAGGGTACTGCAGGGGGTAAGGATACTGCCAGGGGGTGAGGGTACTGCAGGGGGTGAGGGTACTGCAGGGGGTGAGGGTACTGCCAGGGGGTGAGGGTACTGCCAGGGGGTGAGGGTACTGCCAGGGGGTGAGGGTACTGCAGGGGGTGAGGGTACTGCAGGGGGTGAGGGTACTGCCAGGGGGTGAGGGTACTGCAGGGGGTGAGGGTACTGCAGGGGGTGAGGGTACTGCAGGGGGTGAGGATACTGCCAGGGGGTGAGGGTACTGCAAGGGGTGAGGATACTACAGGGGGTGAGGGTACTGCAGGGGGTAAGGATACTGCCAGGGGGTGAGGGTACTGCAGGGGGTGAGGGTACTGCAGGGGGTGAGGGTACTGCAGGGGGTGAGGGTACTGCCAGGGGGTGAGGGTACTGCAGGGGGTGAGGGTACTGCAGGGGGTGAGGGTACTGCAGGGGGTGAGGGTACTGCCAGGGGGTGAGGGTACTGCTAGTGGTGAGGGTACTGCTAGTGGTGAGGGTACTGCCAGGGGGTGAGGGTACTGCCAGGGGGTGAGGGTACTGCCAGGGGGTGAGGGTACTGCCAGGGGGTGAGGGTACTGCCAGGGGGTGAGGGTACTGCAGGGGGTGAGGGTACTGCCAGGGGGTGAGGGTACTGCCAGGGGGTGAGGGTACTGCAGGGGGTACATGTACTGCCAGGGGGTGAGGGTACTGCCAGGGGGTGAGGGTACTGCAGGGGGTGAGGGTACTGCAGGGGTGTGGGTACTGCCAGGGGGTGAGGGTACTGCCAGGGGGTGAGGGTACTGCCAGGGGGTACATGTACTGCCAGGGGGTGAGGGTACTGCCAGGGGGTGAGGGTACTGCCAGGGGGTGAGGGTACTGCCAGGGGTTGAGGGTACTGCCAGGGGTTGAGGGTACTGCCAGGGGGTGAGGGTACTGCCAGGGGTTGAGGGTACTGCCAGGGGGTGAGGGTACTGCCAGGGGGTGAGGGTACTGCAGGGGTGTGGGTACTGCCAGGGGGTGAGGGTACTGCCAGGGGGTGAGGGTACTGCAGGGGGTACATGTACTGCCAGTGGGTGAGGGTACTGCCAGGGGGTGAGGGTACTGCCAGGGGGTGAGGGTACTGCCAGGGGTTGAGGGTACTGCCAGGGGGTGAGGGTACTGCCAGGGGGTGAGGGTACTGCCAGGGGGTGAGGGTACTGCAGGGTTTGAGGGTACTGCAGGGGGTACATGTATTGCCAGGGGGTGAGGGTACTGCCAGGGGGTGAGGGCACTTCCAGGGGGTGAGGGTACTGCCAGGGGGTGAGGGTACTGCCAGGGGGTGAGGGTACTGCAGGGGGTGAGGGTACTGCAGGGGGTGAGGGTACTGCCAGGGGGTGAGGGTACTGCAGGGGGTGAGGGTACTGCCAGGGGGTGAGGGTACTGCCAGGGGGTGAGGGTACTGCCAGGGGGTGAGGGTACTGCCAGGGGGTGAGGGTACTGCAGGGGTGTGGGTACTGCCAGGGGGTGAGGGTACTGCCAGGGGGTGAGGGTACTGCAGGGTGTACATGTACTGCCAGGGGGTGAGGGTACTGCCAGGGGGTGAGGGTACTGCCAGGGGGTGAGGGTACTGCCAGGGGGTGAGGGTACTGCCAGGGGGTGAGGGTACTGCCAGGGGGTGAGGGTACTGCAGGGGGTGAGGGTACTGCAGGGGGTACATGTACTGCCAGGGGGTGACGGTACAGCCAGGGGGTGAGGGCACTTCCAGGGGGTGAGGGTACTGCCAGGGGGTGAGGGTACTGCCAGGGGGTGAGGGTACTGCCAGGGGGTGAGGGTACTGCCAGGGGGTGAGGGTACTGCCAGGGGGTGAGGGTACTGCAGGGGGTGAGGGTACTGCCAGGGGGTGAGGGTACTGCCAGGGGGTGAGGGTACTGCCAGGGGTGAGGGTACTGCAGGGGGTGAGGGTACTGCAGGGGGTGAGGGTACTGCCAGGGGGTGAGGGTACTGCCAGGGGGTGAGGGTACTGCCAGGGGGTGAGGGTACTGCCAGGGGGTGAGGGTACTGCAGGGGGTGAGGGTACTGCCAGGGGGTGAGGGTACTGTAGGGGGTGAGGGTACTGCAGGGGGTGAGGGTACTGCAGGGGGTGAGGGTACTGCAGGGGGTGAGGGTACTGCAGGGGGTGAGGGTACTGCAGGGGGTGAGGGTACTGCCAGGGGGTGAGGGTACTGCAGGGGGTGAGGGTACTGCAGGGGGTGAGGTTACTGCCAGGGGGTGAGGGTACTGCCAGGGGGTGAGGGCACTGCAAGGGGGTGAGGGTACTGCAGGGGGTGAGGGTACTGCCAGGGGGTGAGGGTACTGCAGGGGGTGAGGGTACTGCCAGGGGGTGAGGGTACTGCCAGGGGGTGAGGGCACTGCCAGGGGGTGAGGGTACTGCCAGGGGGTGAGGGTACTGCCAGGGGGTGAGGGCACTGCCAAGGGGGTGAGGGCACTGCCAGGGGGTGAGGGCACTGCCAGGGGGTGAGGGCACTGCAGGGGGTGAGGGTACTGCCAGGGGGTGAGTGTACTGCCAGGGGGTGAGGGTACTGCAGGGGGTACATGTACTGCCAGGGGGTGAGGGTACTGCAGGGGGTGAGGGCACTTCCAGGGGATGAGGGTACTGCAAGGGGGTGAGGGTACTGCAAGGGGTGAGGATACTACCAGGGGGTGAGGGTACTGCAGGGGGTGAGGGTACTGCAGGGGGTGAGGGTTCTGCCAGGGGGTGAGGGTACTGCCAGGGGGTGAGGGTACTGCCAGGGGGTGAGGGTACTGCCAGGGGGTGAGGGTACTGCAGGGGGTGAGTGTACTGCAGGGGGTGAGGGTACTGCCAGGGGGTGAGGGTACTGCAGGGGGTGAGGGTACTGCAGGGGGTGAGGGTACTGCAGGGGGTGAGGATACTGCAGGGGGTGAGGGTACTGCAGGGGGTGAGGATACTGCAGGGGGTGAGGGTACTGCAGGGGTTGAGGATACTACAGGGGGTGAGGGTACTGCAGGGGGTAAGGATACTGCCAGGGGGTGAGGGTACTGCAGGGGGTGAGGGTACTGCAGGGGGTGAGGGTACTGCAGGGGGTGAGGGTACTGCCAGGGGGTGAGGGTACTGCAGGGGGTGAGGGTACTGCAGGGGGTGAGGGTACTGCAGGGGGTGAGGGTACTGCCAGGGGGTGAGGGTACTGCTAGTGGTGAGGGTACTGCCAGGGGGTGAGGGTACTGCCAGGGGGTGAGGGTACTGCCAGGGGGTGAGGGTACTGCCAGGGGGTGAGGGTACTGCAGGGGGTGAGGGTACTGCCAGGGGGTGAGGGTACTGCACGGGGTGAGGGTACTGCCAGGGGGTGAGGGTACTGCCAGGGGGTGAGGGTACTGCAGGGGGTACATGTACTGCCAGGGGGTAAGGGTACTGCCAAGGGGTGAGGGTACTGCCAGGGGGTGAGGGTACTGCAGGGGGTGAGGGTACTGCAGGGGTGTGGGTACTGCCAGGGGGTGAGGGTACTGCCAGGGGGTGAGGGTACTGCAGGGGGTACATGTACTGCCAGGGGGTGAGGGTACTGCCAGGGGGTGAGGGTACTGCCAGGGGGTGAGGGTACTGCAGGGGTGTGGGTACTGCCAGGGGGTGAGGGTACTGCCAGGGGGTGAGGGTACTGCAGGGGGTACATGTACTGCCAGGGGGTGAGGGTACTGCCAGGGGGTGAGGGTACTGCCAGGGGGTGAGGGTACTGCCAGGGGTTGAGGGTACTGCCAGGGGGTGAGGGTACTGCCAGGGGGTGAGGGTACTGCCAGGGGGTGAGGGTACTGCAGGGGGTGAGGGTACTGCAGGGGGTACATGTACTGCCAGGGGGTGAGGGTACTGCCAGGGGGTGAGGGTACTGCCAGGGGGTGAGGGTACTGCCAGGGGGTGAGGGTACTGCCAGGGGGTGAGGGTACTGCAGGGGGTGAGGGTACTGCAGGGGGTGAGGGTACTGCCAGGGGGTGAGGGTACTGCCAGGGGGTGAGGGCACTGCCAGGGGGTGAGGGTACTGCAGGGGGTGAGGGTACTGCAGGGGGTGAGGGTACTGCCAGGGGGTGAGTGTACTGCCAGGGGGTGAGGGTACTGCCAGGGGGTGAGGGTACTGCAGGGGGTACATGTACTGCCAGGGGGTGAGGGTACTGCAGGGGGTGAGGGCACTTCCAGGGGATGAGGGTACTGCAAGGGGGTGAGGGTACTGCAAGGGGTGAGGATACTACCAGGGGGTGAGGGTACTGCAGGGGGTAAGGATACTGCCAGGGGGTGAGGGTACTGCAGGGGGTGAGGGTACTGCCGGGGGTGAGGGTACTGCCAGGGGGTGAGGGTACTGCCAGGGGGTTAGGGTACTGCCAGGGGGTGAGGGTACTGCAGGGGGTGAGGGTACTGCAGGGGGTGAGGGTACTGCCAGGGGGTGAGGGTACTGCAGGGGGTGAGGGTACTGCAGGGGGTGAGGGTACTGCAGGGGGTGAGGATACTGCCAGGGGGTGAGGGTACTGCAAGGGGTGAGGATACTACAGGGGGTGAGGGTACTGCAGGGGGTAAGGATACTGCCAGGGGGTGAGGGTACTGCAGGGGGTGAGGGTACTGCAGGGGGTGAGGGTACTGCAGGGGGTGAGGGTACTGCCAGGGGGTGAGGGTACTGCAGGGGGTGAGGGTACTGCAGGGGGTGAGGGTACTGCAGGGGGTGAGGGTACTGCCAGGGGGTGAGGGTAC
This sequence comes from Ascaphus truei, assembly GCF_040206685.1. Taxonomy (NCBI): domain Eukaryota; kingdom Metazoa; phylum Chordata; class Amphibia; order Anura; family Ascaphidae; genus Ascaphus; species Ascaphus truei. The sequence goes on from NW_027453828.1 coordinate 8,254, forward strand.
TGCTAGTGGTGAGGGTACTGCTAGTGGTGAGGGTACTGCCAGGGGGTGAGGGTACTGCCAGGGGGTGAGGGTACTGCCAGGGGGTGAGGGTACTGCCAGGGGGTGAGGGTACTGCAGGGGGTGAGGGTACTGCCAGGGGGTGAGGGTACTGCAGGGGGTACATGTACTGCCAGGGGGTGAGGGTACTGCCAGGGGGTGAGGGTACTGCCAGGGGGTGAGGGTACTGCCAGGGGTAAGGGTACTGCAGGGGGTGAGGGTACTGCAGGGGGTGAGGGTACTGCCAGGGGGTGAGGGTACTGCCAGGGGGTGAGGGTACTGCCAGGGGGTGAGGGTACTGCAGGGGGTGAGGGTACTGCAGGGGGTGAGGGTACTGCAGGGGGTGAGGGTACTGCCAGGGGGTGAGGGTACTGCCAGGGGGTGAGGGTACTGCCAGGGGGTGAGGATACTGCCAGGGGGTGAGGGTACTGCCAGGGGGTGAGGGTACTGCCAGGGGGTGAGGGTACTGCCAGGGGGTGAGGGTACTGCCAGGGGGTGAGGGTACTGCCAGGGGGTGAGGGTACTGCCAGGGGGTGAGGGTACTGCCAGGGGGTGAGGGTACTGCCAGGGGGTGAGGGTACTGCCAGGGGGTGAGGGTACTGCTGTTATTTATCTTGTTGTGTTGTGCATAACGGTCTCTGTCAAATGACATTTTGTCCCAGCACAGTGTGTGTATCGCAGGGCACTGAGTAGCGCAGTGTGTGTATCGCAGGGCACTGAGTAGCGCAGTGTGTGTATCGCAGGGCACTGCGTAGCGCAGTGTGTGTATCGCAGGGCACTGCGTAGTGTAGTGTGTGTATCGCAGGGCACTGAGTAGCGCAGTGTGTGTATCGCAGGGCACTGCGTAGTGTAGTGTGTGTATCGCAGGGCACTGCGTAGTGTAGTGTGTGTATCGCAGGGCACTGAGTAGTGTAGTGTGTGTATCGCAGGGCACTGCGTAGTGTAGTGTGTGTATCGCAGGGCACTGAGTAGTGTAGTGTGTGTATCGCCGGGCACTGCGTAGTGTAGTGTGTGTATCGCAGGGCACTGCGTATTGTAGTGTGTGTATCGCAGGGCACTGAGTAGCGCAGTGTGTGTATCGCAGGGCACTGCGTAGCGCAGTGTGTGTATCGCAGGGCACTGGGTAATGTAGTGTGTGTATCGCAGGGCACTGCGTAGTGTAGTGTGTGTATCGCAGGGCACTGGGTAATGTAGTGTGTGTATCGCAGGGCACTGGGTAATGTAGTGGTGTGTATCGCAGGGCACTGAGTAGTGTAGTGTGTGTATCGCAGGGCACTGCGTAGTGTAGTGTGTGTATCGCAGGGCACTGGGTAATGTAGTGTGTGTATCGCAGGGCACTGAGTAGCGCAGTGTGTGTATCGCAGGGCACTGCGTAGTGTAGTGTGTGTATCGCAGGGCACTGGGTAATGTAGTGTGTGTATCGCAGGGCACTGAGTAGCGCAGTGTGTGTATCGCAGGGCACTGAGTAGCGCAGTGTGTGTATCGCAGGGCACTGAATAGCGCAGTGTGTGTATCGCAGGGCACTGAGTAGCGCAGTGTGTGTATCGCAGGGCACTGAGTAGCACAGTGTGTGTATCGCAGGGCACTGCGTAGTGTAGTGTGTGTATCGCAGGGCACTGAGTAGCGCAGTGTGTGTATCGCAGGGCACTGAGTAGCGCAGTGTGTGTATCGCAGGGCACTGAGTAGCGCAGTGTGTGTATCGCAGGGCACTGCGTAGTGTAGTGTGTGTATCGCAGGGCACTGCGTAGTGTAGTGTGTGTATCGCAGGGCACTGAGTAGCGCAGTGTGTGTATCGCAGGGCACTGCGTAGTGTAGTGTGTGTATCGCAGGGCACTGAGTAGCGCAGTGTGTGTATCGCAGGGCACTGAGTAGCGCAGTGTGTGTATCGCAGGGCACTGAGTAGCGCAGTGTGTGTATCGCAGGGCACTGCGTAGTGTAGTGTGTGTATCGCAGGGCACTGGGTAATGTAGTGTGTGTATCGCAGGGCACTGAGTAGCGCAGTGTGTGTATCGCAGGGCACTGCGTAGCGCAGTGTGTGTATCGCAGGGCACTGAGTAGTGTGTGTATCGCAGGGCACTGAGTAGCGCAGTGTGTGTATCGCAGGGCACTGAGTAGCGCAGTGTGTGTATCGCAGGGCACTGAATAGCGCAGTGTGTGTATCGCAGGGCACTGAGTAGCGCAGTGTGTGTATCGCAGGGCACTGAGTAGCGCAGTGTGTGTATCGCAGGGCACTGAGTAGCGCAGTGTGTGTATCGCAGGGCACTGAGTAGCGCAGTGTGTGTATCGCAGGGCACTGAGTAGCGCAGTGTGTGTATCGCAGGGCACTGCGTAGTGTAGTGTGTGTATCACAGGGCACTGAGTAGCGCAGTGTGTGTATCGCAGGGCACTGAGTAGCGCAGTGTGTGTATCGCAGGGCACTGAGTAGCGCAGTGTGTGTATCGCAGGGCACTGAGTAGCGCAGTGTGTGTATCGCAGGGCACTGAGTAGCGCAGTGTGTGTATCGCAGGGCACTGAGTAGCGCAGTGTGTGTATCGCAGGGCACTGAGTAGCGCAGTGTGTGTATCGCAGGCCACTGAGTAGCGCAGTGTGTGTATCGCAGGGCACTGCGTAGTGTAGTGTGTGTATCGCAGGGCACTGAGTAGCGCAGTGTGTGTATCGCAGGGCACTGAGTAGCGCAGTGTGTGTATCGCAGGGCACTGAGTAGCGCAGTGTGTGTATCGCAGGGCACTGAGTAGCGCAGTGTGTGTATCGCAGGGCACTGAGTAGCGCAGTGTGTGTATCGCAGGGCACTGAGTAGCGCAGTGTGTGTATCGCAGGGCACTGAGTAGCGCAGTGTGTGTATCGCAGGGCACTGCGTAGCGTAGTGTGTGTATCGCAGGGCACTGAGTAGCGCAGTGTGTGTATCGCAGGGCACTGAGTAGCGCAGTGTGTGTATCGCAGGGCACTGAGTAGCGCAGTGTGTGTATCGCAGGGCACTGAGTAGCGCAGTGTGTGTATCGCAGGGCACTGAGTAGCGCAGTGTGTGTATCGCAGGGCACTGAGTAGCGCAGTGTGTGTATCGCAGGGCACTGAGTAGCGCAGTGTGTATCGCAGGGCACTGAGTAGCGCAGTGTGTGTATCGCAGGGCACTGAGTAGCGCAGTGTGTGTATCGCAGGGCACTGCGTAGTGTAGTGTGTGTATCGCAGGGCACTGGGTAATGTAGTGTGTGTATCGCAGGGCACTGAGTAGCGCAGTGTGTGTATCGCAGGGCACTGCGTAGCGCAGTGTGTGTATCGCAGGGCACTGAGTAGTGTGTGTATCGCAGGGCACTGAGTAGCGCAGTGTGTGTATCGCAGGGCACTGAGTAGCGCAGTGTGTGTATCGCAGGGCACTGAATAGCGCAGTGTGTGTATCGCAGGGCACTGAGTAGCGCAGTGTGTGTATCGCAGGGCACTGAGTAGCACAGTGTGTGTATCGCAGGGCACTGCGTAGTGTAGTGTGTGTATCGCAGGGCACTGAGTAGCGCAGTGTGTGTATCGCAGGGCACTGAGTAGCGTAGTGTGTGTATCGCAGGGCACTGCGTAGTGTAGTGTGTGTATCGCAGGGCACTGCGTAGTGTAGTGTGTGTGTATCGCAGGGCACTGAGTAGCGCAGTGTGTGTATCGCAGGGCACTGCGTAGTGTAGTGTGTGTATCGCAGGGCACTGAGTAGCGCAGTGTGTGTATCGCAGGGCACTGCGTAGTGTAGTGTGTGTATCGCAGGGCACTGAGTAGTGTAGTGTGTGTATCGCCGGGCACTGCGTAGTGTAGTGTGTGTATCGCAGGGCACTGCGTAGTGTAGTGTGTGTATCGCAGGGCACTGAGTAGCGCAGTGTGTGTATCGCAGGGCACTGAGTAGCGCAGTGTGTGTATCGCAGGGCACTGAGTAGCGCAGTGTGTGTATCGCAGGGCACTGCGTAGCGCAGTGTGTGTATCGCAGGGCACTGAGTAGCGCAGTGTGTGTATCGCAGGGCACTGAGTAGCGCAGTGTGTGTATCGCAGGGCACTGAGTAGCGCAGTGTGTGTATCGCAGGGCACTGAGTAGCGCAGTGTGTGTATCGCAGGGCACTGCGTAGTGTAGTGTGTGTATCGCAGGGCACTGCGTAGTGTAGTGTGTGTATCGCAGGGCACTGAGTAGCGCAGTGTGTGTATCGCAGGGCACTGCGTAGTGTAGTGTGTGTATCGCAGGGCACTGAGTAGCGCAGTGTGTGTATCGCAGGGCACTGCGTAGTGTAGTGTGTGTATCGCAGGGCACTGAGTAGTGTAGTGTGTGTATCGCCGGGCACTGCGTAGTGTAGTGTGTGTATCGCAGGGCACTGCGTAGTGTAGTGTGTGTATCGCAGGGCACTGAGTAGCGCAGTGTGTGTATCGCAGGGCACTGAGTAGCGCAGTGTGTGTATCGCAGGGCACTGAGTAGCGCAGTGTGTGTATCGCAGGGCACTGCGTAGTGTAGTGTGTGTATCGCAGGGCACTGCGTAGTGTAGTGTGTGTATCGCAGGGCACTGAGTAGCGCAGTGTGTGTATCGCAGGGCACTGCGTAGTGTAGTGTGTGTATCGCAGGGCACTGAGTAGCGCAGTGTGTGTATCGCAGGGCACTGCGTAGTGTAGTGTGTGTATCGCAGGGCACTGAGTAGTGTAGTGTGTGTATCGCCGGGCACTGCGTAGTGTAGTGTGTGTATCGCAGGGCACTGCGTAGTGTAGTGTGTGTATCGCAGGGCACTGAGTAGCGCAGTGTGTGTATCGCAGGGCACTGAGTAGCGCAGTGTGTGTATCGCAGGGCACTGAGTAGCGCAGTGTGTGTATCGCAGGGCACTGCGTAGCGCAGTGTGTGTATCGCAGGGCACTGAGTAGCGCAGTGTGTGTATCGCAGGGCACTGAGTAGCGCAGTGTGTGTATCGCAGGGCACTGAGTAGCGCAGTGTGTGTATCGCAGGGCACTGAGTAGCGCAGTGTGTGTATCGCAGGGCACTGAGTAGCGCAGTGTGTGTATCGCAGGGCACTGAGTAGCGCAGTGTGTGTATCGCAGGGCACTGAGTAGCGCAGTGTGTGTATCGCAGGGCACTGAGTAGCGCAGTGTGTGTATCGCAGGGCACTGAGTAGCGCAGTGTGTGTATCGCAGGGCACTGAGTAGCGCAGTGTGTGTATCGCAGGGCACTGAGTAGCGCAGTGTGTGTATCGCAGGGCACTGAGTAGCGCAGTGTGTGTATCGCAGGGCACTGAGTAGCGTAGTGTGTGTATCGCAGGGCACTGCGTAGTGTAGTGTGTGTATCGCAGGGCACTGAGTAGCGCAGTGTGTGTATCGCAGGGCACTGAGTAGCGCAGTGTGTGTATCGCAGGGCACTGAGTAGCGCAGTGTGTGTATCGCAGGGCACTGAGTAGCGCAGTGTGTGTATCGCAGGGCACTGAGTAGCGCAGTGTGTGTATCGCAGGGCACTGAGTAGCGCAGTGTGTGTATCGCAGGGCACTGAGTAGCGCAGTGTGTGTATCGCAGGGCACTGAGTAGCGCAGTGTGTGTATCGCAGGGCACTGCGTAGTGTAGTGTGTGTATCGCAGGGCACTGAGTAGCGCAGTGTGTGTATCGCAGGGCACTGAGTAGCGCAGTGTGTGTATCGCAGGGCACTGAGTAGCGCAGTGTGTGTATCGCAGGGCACTGAGTAGCGCAGTGTGTGTATCGCAGGGCACTGAGTAGCGCAGTGTGTGTATCGCAGGGCACTGAGTAGCGCAGTGTGTGTATCGCAGGGCACTGCGTAGTGTAGTGTGTGTATCGCAGGGCACTGAGTAGCGCAGTGTGTGTATCGCAGGGCACTGAGTAGCGCAGTGTGTGTATCGCAGGGCACTGAGTAGCGCAGTGTGTGTATCGCAGGGCACTGAGTAGCGCAGTGTGTGTATCGCAGGGCACTGAGTAGCGCAGTGTGTGTATCGCAGGGCACTGAGTAGCGCAGTGTGTGTATCGCAGGGCTCTCTGGGTCCTGATTATGTTTGAACATTTAGCTCCTTAGATGGGTGCAAATAAATGTCCCATCTTTCAATATACAGTATATCAAATAGTCCCCGGTCCATACAGTATATCAAATAGTCCCCGGTCCATACAGTATATCAAACAGTCCCCGGTCCATACAGTATATCAAATAGTCCCCGGTCCATACAGTATATCAAACAGTCCCCGGTCCATACAGTATATCAAATAGTCCCCGGTCCATACAGTATATCAAACAGTCCCCGGTCCATACAGTATATCAAACAGTCCCCGGTCCATACAGTATATCAAATAGTCCCCGGTCCATACAGTATATCAAATAGTCCCCGGTCCATACAGTATATCAAATAGTCCCCGGTCCATACAGTATATCAAATAGTCACCGGTCCATACAGTATATCAAACAGTCCCCGGTCCATACAGTATATCAAACAGTCCCCGGTCCATACAGTATATCAAATAGTCCCCGGTCCATACAGTATATCAAATAGTCCCCGGTCCATACAGTATATCAAACAGTCCCCGGTCCATACAGTATATCAAACAGTCCCCGGTCCATACAGTATATCAAACAGTCCCCGGTCCATACAGTATATCAAACAGTCCCCGGTCCATACAGTATATCAAACAGTCCCCGGTCCATACAGTATATCAAACAGTCCCCGGTCCATACAGTATATCAAACAGTCCCCGGTCCATACAGTATATCAAACAGTCCCCGGTCCATACAGTATATCAAACAGTCCCCGGTCCATACAGTATATCAAACAGTCCCCGGTCCATACAGTATATCAAACAGTCCCCGGTCCATACAGTATATCAAACAGTCCCCGGTCCATACAGTATATCAAACAGTCCCCGGTCCATACAGTATATCAAACAGTCCCCGGTCCATACAGTATATCAAACAGTCCCCGGTCCATACAGTATATCAAACAGTCCCCGGTCCATACAGTATATCAAACAGTCCCCGGTCCATACAGTATATCAAACAGTCCCCGGTCCATACAGTATATCAAACAGTCCCCGGTCCATACAGTATATCAAACAGTCCCCGGTCCGGTTCTATTCTCAATTTATTTAGAGATAATAGAAAACGTCTTTACGGCCTCATTTCAGTCCGTTACATCATTCAGGCGTATAGGGGGCTATGCACTAAGCTGTGATACAGGCGTATAGGGGGCTATGCACTAAGCTGTGATACAGGCGTATAGGGGGCTATGCACTAAGCTGTGATACAGGCGTATAGGGGGCTATGCACTAAGCTGTGATACAGGCGTATAGGGGGCTATGCACTAAGCTGTGATACAGGCGTATAGGGGGCTATGCACTAAGCTGTGATACAGGCGTATAGGGGGCTATGCACTAAGCTGTGATACAGGCGTATAGGGGGCTATGCACTAAGCTGTGATACAGGCGTATAGGGGGCTATGCACTAAGCTGTGATACAGGCGTATAGGGGGCTATGCACTAAGCTGTGATACAGGCGTATAGGGGGCTATGCACTAAGCTGTGATTCAGGCGTATAGGGGGCTATGCACTAAGCTGTGACACAGGCGTATAGGGGGCTATGCACTAAGCTGTGATTCAGGCGTATAGGGGGCTATGCACTAAGCTGTGATACAGGCGTATAGGGGGCTATGCACTAAGCTGTGATACAGGCGTATAGGGGGCTATGCACTAAGCTGTGATACAGGCGTATAGGGGGCTATGCACTAAGCTGTGATACAGGCGTATAGGGGGCTATGCACTAAGCTGTGATACAGGCGTATAGGGGGCTATGCACTAAGCTGTGATACAGGCGTATAGGGGGCTTGCACTAAGCTGTGATACAGACATATAGGGGGCTATGCACTAAGCTGTGATACAGGCGTATAGGGGCCTATGCACTAAGCTGTGATACAGGCGTATAGGGGGCTTGCACTAAGCTGTGATACAGACGTATAGGGGGCTATGCACTAAGCTGTGATACAGGCGTATAGGGGCCTATGCACTAAGCTGTGATACAGGCGTATAGGGGGCTATGCACTAAGCTGTCATTCAGGCGTATAGGGGGCTTGCACTAAGCTGTGATACAGACGTATAGGGGGCTATGCACTAAGCTGTGATACAGGTGTATAGGGGCCTATGCACTAAGCTGTGATACAGGCGTATAGGGGGCTCTGCACTAAGCTGTGATACAGGCGTATAGGGGGCTATGCACTAAGCTGTCATTCAGGCGTATAGGGGGCTATGCACTAAGCTGTGATACAGGCGTATAGGGGGCTATGCACTAAGCTGTGATTCAGGCGTATAGGGGGCTATGCACTAAGCTGTGATTCAGGCGTATAGGGGGCTATGCACTAAGCTGTCATTCAGGCGTATAGGGGGCTATGCACTAAGCTGTGATACAGGCGTATAGGGGGCTATGCACTAAGCTGTCATTCAGGCGTATAGGGGGCTATGCACTAAGCTGTGATACAGGCGTATAGGGGGCTATGCACTAAGCTGTGATACAGGCGTATAGGGGGCTATGCACTAAGCTGTCATTCAGGCGTATAGGGGGCTATGCACTAAGCTGTGATTCAGGCGTGTAGGGGGCTATGCACTAAGCTGTCATTCAGGCGTATAGGGGGCTATGCACTAAGCTGTCATTCAGGTGTACAGGGGGCTATGCACTAAGCTGTCATTCAGGCGTATAGGGGGCTATGCACTAAGCTGTCATTCAGGCGTATAGGGGGCTTGCACTAAGCTGTCATTCAGGCGTATAGGAGGCTATGCACTAAGCTGTCATTCAGGCGTATAGGGGCCTATGCACTAAGCTGTGATACAGGCGTATAGGGGGCTATGCACTAAGCTGTGATACAGGCATATAGGGGACTTGCACTAAGCTGTCATTCAGGCTTATAGGGGGCTATGCACTAAGCTGTCATTCAGGTGTATAGGGGGCTATGCACTAAGCTGTGATACAGACGTATAGGGGGCTATGCACTAAGCTGTGATACAGGCGTATAGGGGGCTATGCACTAAGCTGTGATACAGGCGTATAGGGGGCTATGCACTAAGCTGTGATACAGGCGTATAGGGGGCTATGCACTAAGCTGTGATACAGGCGTATAGGGGGCTATGCACTAAGCTGTGATACAGGCGTATAGGGGGCTATGCACTAAGCTGTGATACAGGCGTATAGGGGGCTATGCACTAAGCTGTGATACAGGCGTATAGGGGGCTATGCACTAAGCTGTGATACAGGCGTATAGGGGGCTATGCACTAAGCTGTGATACAGGCGTATAGGGGGCTATGCACTAAGCTGTGATACAGGCGTATAGGGGGCTATGCACTAAGCTGTGATTCAGGCGTATAGGGGGCTATGCACTAAGCTGTGACACAGGCGTATAGGGGGCTATGCACTAAGCTGTGATTCAGGCGTATAGGGGGCTATGCACTAAGCTGTGATACAGGCGTATAGGGGGCTATGCACTAAGCTGTGATACAGGCGTATAGGGGGCTATGCACTAAGCTGTGATACAGGCGTATAGGGGGCTATGCACTAAGCTGTGATACAGGCGTATAGGGGGCTATGCACTAAGCTGTGATACAGGCGTATAGGGGGCTATGCACTAAGCTGTGATACAGGCGTATAGGGGGCTTGCACTAAGCTGTGATACAGACGTATAGGGGGCTATGCACTAAGCTGTGATACAGGCATATAGGGGCCTATGCACTAAGCTGTGATACAGGCGTATAGGGGGCTTGCACTAAGCTGTGATACAGACGTATAGGGGGCTATGCACTAAGCTGTGATACAGGCGTATAGGGGCTTATGCACTAAGCTGTGATACAGGCGTATAGGGGGCTATGCACTAAGCTGTCATTCAGGCGTATAGGGGGCTTGCACTAAGCTGTGATACAGACGTATAGGGGGCTATGCACTAAGCTGTGATACAGGCGTATAGGGGCCTATGCACTAAGCTGTGATACAGGCGTATAGGGGGCTCTGCACTAAGCTGTGATACAGGCGTATAGGGGGCTATGCACTAAGCTGTCATTCAGGCGTATAGGGGGCTATGCACTAAGCTGTGATACAGGCGTATAGGGGGCTATGCACTAAGCTGTGATTCAGGCGTATAGGGGGCTATGCACTAAGCTGTGATTCAGGCGTATAGGGGGCTATGCACTAAGCTGTCATTCAGGCGTATAGGGGGCTATGCACTAAGCTGTGATACAGGCGTATAGGGGGCTATGCACTAAGCTGTCATTCAGGCGTATAGGGGGCTATGCACTAAGCTGTGATACAGGCGTATAGGAGGCTATGCACTAAGTTGTGATACAGGCGTATAGGGGGCTATGCACTAAGCTGTCATTCAGGCGTATAGGGGGCTATGCACTAAGCTGTGATTCAGGCGTGTAGGGGGCTATGCACTAAGCTGTCATTCAGGCGTATAGGGGGCTATGCACTAAGCTGTCATTCAGGTGTACAGGGGGCTATGCACTAAGCTGTCATTCAGGCGTATAGGGGGCTATGCACTAAGCTGTCATTCAGGCGTATAGGGGGCTTGCACTAAGCTGTCAATCAGGCGTATAGGAGGCTATGCACTAAGCTGTCATTCAGGCGTATAGGGGCCTATGCACTAAGCTGTGATACAGGCGTATAGGGGGCTATGCACTAAGCTGTGATACAGGCATATAGGGGACTTGCACTAAGCTGTCATTCAGGCTTATAGGGGGCTATGCACTAAGCTGTCATTCAGGTGTATAGGGGGCTATGCACTAAGCTGTGATACAGACGTATAGGGGGCTATGCACTAAGCTGTGATACAGGCGTATAGGGGGCTATGCACTAAGCTGTGATACAGGCGTATAGGGGGCTATGCACTAAGCTGTGATACAGGCGTATAGGGGGCTATGCACTAAGCTGTGATACAGGCGTATAGGGGGCTTGCACTAAGCTGTGATACAGACGTATAGGGGGCTATGCACTAAGCTGTGATACAGGCGTATAGGGGCCTATGCACTAAGCTGTGATACAGGCGTATAGGGGGCTATGCACTAAGCTGTGATACAGGCGTATAGGGGCCTATGCACTAAGCTGTGATACAGGCGTATAGGGGGCTATGCACTAAGCTGTCATTCAGGCGTATAGGGGGCTTGCACTAAGCTGTGATACAGACGTATAGGGGGCTATGCACTAAGCTGTGATACAGGCGTATAGGGGCCTATGCACTAAGCTGTGATACAGGCGTATAGGGGGCTCTGCACTAAGCTGTGATACAGGCGTATAGGGGGCTATGCACTAAGCTGTCATTCAGGCGTATAGGGGGCTATGCACTAAGCTGTGATACAGGCATATAGGGGGCTATGCACTAAGCTGTGATTCAGGCGTATAGGGGGCTATGCACTAAGCTGTGATTCAGGCGTATAGGGGGCTATGCACTAAGCTGTCATTCAGGCGTATAGGGGGCTATGCACTAAGCTGTGATACAGGCGTATAGGGGGCTATGCACTAAGCTGTCATTCAGGCGTATAGGGGGCTATGCACTAAGCTGTGATACAGGCGTATAGGGGGCTATGCACTAAGCTGTGATACAGGCGTATAGGGGGCTATGCACTAAGCTGTCATTCAGGCGTATAGGGGGCTATGCACTAAGCTGTGATTCAGGCGTGTAGGGGGCTATGCACTAAGCTGTCATTCAGGCGTATAGGGGGCTATGCACTAAGCTGTCATTCAGGTGTACAGGGGGCTATGCACTAAGCTGTCATTCAGGCGTATAGGGGGCTATGCACTAAGCTGTCATTCAGGCGTATAGGGGGCTTGCACTAAGCTGTCATTCAGGCGTATAGGAGGCTATGCACTAAGCTGTCATTCAGGCGTATAGGGGCCTATGCACTAAGCTGTGATACAGGCGTATAGGGGGCTATGCACTAAGCTGTGATACAGGCATATAGGGGACTTGCACTAAGCTGTCATTCAGGCGTATAGGGGGCTATGCACTAAGCTGTCATTCAGGTGTATAGGGGGCTATGCACTAAGCTGTGATACAGACGTATAGGGGGCTATGCACTAAGCTGTGATACAGGCGTATAGGGGCCTATGCACTAAGCTGTGATACAGGCGTATAGGGGGCTCTGCACTAAGCTGTGATACAGGCGTATAGGGGGCTATGCACTAAGCTGTCATTCAGGCGTATAGGGGGCTATGCACTAAGCTGTGATACAGGCGTATAGGGGGCTATGCACTAAGCTGTGATTCAGGCGTATAGGGGGCTATGCACTAAGCTGTGATTCAGGCGTATAGGGGGCTATGCACTAAGCTGTCATTCAGGCGTATAGGGGGCTATGCACTAAGCTGTGATACAGGCGTATAGGGGGCTATGCACTAAGCTGTCATTCAGGCGTATAGGGGGCTATGCACTAAGCTGTGATACAGGCGTATAGGGGGCTATGCACTAAGCTGTGATACAGGCGTATAGGGGGCTATGCACTAAGCTGTCATTCAGGCGTATAGGGGGCTATGCACTAAGCTGTGATTCAGGCGTGTAGGGGGCTATGCACTAAGCTGTCATTCAGGCGTATAGGGGGCTATGCACTAAGCTGTCATTCAGGTGTACAGGGGGCTATGCACTAAGCTGTCATTCAGGCGTATAGGGGGCTTGCACTAAGCTGTCATTCAGGCGTATAGGAGGCTATGCACTAAGCTGTCATTCAGGCGTATAGGGGCCTATGCACTAAGCTGTGATACAGGCGTATAGGGGGCTATGCACTAAGCTGTGATACAGGCATATAGGGGACTTGCACTAAGCTGTCATTCAGGCGTATAGGGGGCTATGCACTAAGCTGTCATTCAGGCGTATAGGGGCCTATGCACTAAGCTGTGATACAGGCGTATAGGGGCCTATGCACTAAGCTGTGATACAGGCGTATAGGGGGCTATGCACTAAGCTGTGATACAGGCGTATAGGGGGCTATGCACTAAGCTGTGATACAGGCGTATAGGGGGCTATGCACTAAGCTGTGATACAGGCGTATAGGGGGCTATGCACTAAGCTGTGATACAGGCGTATAGGGGGCTATGCACTAAGCTGTCATTCAGGCGTATAGGGGGCTATGCACTAAGCTGTCATTCAGGCGTATAGGGGGCTATGCACTAAGCTGTGATACAGGCGTATAGGGGGCTCTGCACTAAGCTGTGATACAGGCGTATAGGGGGCTATGCACTAAGCTGTGATACAGGCGTATAGGGGGCTATGCACTAAGCTGTCATTCAGGTGTATAGGGGGCTATGCACTAAGCTGTGATACAGGCGTATAGGGGGCTATGCACTAAGCTGTCATTCAGGCGTATAGGGGGCTATGCACTAAGCTGTCATTCAGGTGTATAGGGGGCTATGCACTAAGCTGTGATACAGGCGTATAGGGGGCTATGCACTAAGCTGTGATACAGGCGTATAGGGGGCTATGCACTAAGCTGTGATACAGGCGTATAGGGGGCTATGCACTAAGCTGTGATACAGGCGTATAGGGGGCTATGCACTAAGCTGTGATACAGGCGTATAGGGGGCTATGCACTAAGCTGTGATAACTGCTTTTAAGGCCGATACAGGCGGCTGCGCGATTTCACTAAGCAGTGATAACAGCGCTTTATCGGCCTTAAATTCATTTTTCCAGCCCTGCGAGCATAGCACATACGATCAGGCAGAATACGGCGCCGATTTTTGCCAGTCATCGGGATTCTCTGAGCGGCGATATCTTAATCGTGCTTTAAATGCACACCAGAAAAACGCGCCAGCTAAAGGCAGGCGCAAAAGAAGCTGGACATAGAAAAAAATGTCTTTCTTTACCTTTTTCAGGCACACCATCTATACAACAGGCCGACGGGTGTCCCTGAGTAATCCCCGTGGGAGTCCGTGGGACCTCAGGTGATCCCCGCGGTGGTACGAGGGTGCTCGCTGGCCTGCGGTACCAATCGTGTGCCCCCAAAGAATAAACAATACTTTTAAATAAATACAATTGCCCCCAATAAACATTGCAATAAACAACATATACCCCCTGTGCCCCCAACAACCCCTATACCCCCATTACATATATTACATTTTTGGGATGCACGGCAATGACACTAGAGGCCGGCGGTGGCCCTCGGGTGTTCCCCGCAGCCCTGCAGTACCAATTCTGTGCCCCCCCAAGAAACCCAAGAACACAAATACTTTACAATAAATACACCCCCCCTAACACATACAGTAATGTGCAAAATTACTATTACCCACATATGTGCCAATACATAAGAACAATAAATACAATCAATACATATAGTACTCACCCATGTCCAGCTGCCACGATGAAGGCCATCCTCATCTTCACCACCGTCCATGCCCCCTCCGATGCTGCAAAACATAAACAAGAATAAAAACAGCTAATGTAATGTCCCCTAACTCCTTAATCACCATAGCAGTTATTAACCGCTACAGTCATTAAGGGGTTAACCAACCCTCACCCACCACTCGGGAGGCCTAAATACCCTCCCTTCACCCATTCATTTGTACAGCTTCATCATGCAAATATATATATATATATATATCACACACACACACATGATGAACCAATATACAAGGTAATGTTTAAGGGTTAAGTAAATCATGCATAAATACAAATACCCCTTTCCATATCTGCCACAGTAAAACAAAATCCTATTTCCTAATAGAATCATTGTCATATGCCAATCAAAAGCATCATATGCCAATCAAAACATTGGGGGTTATGCACTAAGTAGTGATAAGTGGGTTTTCTGGGTGCTATGCACAAAGCAGTGATAAGTGCATTTAAGTGAGATAACTGCCTTTATAGCGTGATACTGCCTGCTGTGATATTCACAAAGCAGTGATAACAGTGCAGTAACCTGCTATAATGGCCACTTAAAAGCACTTATCACTGCTTTGTGAATCTCACAGAAGGCAGTATCACGCTATAATGGCTTTTTATCTCACTTAAAAGCACTTATCACTGCTTAGTGAATAACCCCCATTGAATTGACATTGTATACATGATGCATAAAATCTGTACACCATGTATACTCTGCCAATCAATGTTAACAATTAAATATTCAAAAGAAAATACAATCAATCCAAACAAGTATACTATTTAAACCAAGCAAGCCAACCGAAATAAATTACCATTAATTAATGAAATCCCAAAACAATTAAAATACGATCCAAATCAATTACACAATTAACTCTTTTAATCGTTAAACAAAGCTATTCTCCAAAAATTTAAACATCTGACAAAATAGAAGTACCAAAAAAACACACTATAACAAAGCAAGCCTCACGTTGACCTAAAGTACAGCATAGAACACCATAAATTACATCTATCTAATTAAAAATTAAATTACACACATTTAAGAATAGCAGCATATCAAAATACATTGAAATAGTTCAAAACAAGCATTTCCAAACAAATCATTTCTTACCCTGTATGTATATATCGATAGAGACATACACATATACATACATACATACATACAGTGGCAAGAAATGAGAATGGAAAAAAATTGTAAACACATATTAGACATTACAAAAAACAGTTAAAGTTAAAAAAAAAATTACATTTATTTTGTTCACTTACCATTAGCTGCCCCACTCACAACTCCTGTTGAACACCAAGCTCTCCAACCAACCCACGCACAGAAACAGGAACCAATAAAATAACAAACCATAAAAAAAAAACAAGACTTTTTTTTTTTAATCCAAAACGACAACAGGATCTTCATCTGTGTTCTTCTGTCTTATTTCTTGTTCTTCTGGGGTCTTCTGGGGGTCTTCTTCCCGTCTGCTGCCATGCCCCGGTCCTCTTCTTCCTTCCGGAGGTTCGTCCTCCTCGACGTCTGCCTTCAAAATGACGTCACATTATCGTCATATGGTTCCCACGCCCCTGATTGGGCCGTGAAAACCATGTGATTTGGAGGGGGGAAAAGAAATGATGACGTCATTTAAAGGCAATGACACCAGCCAATCAAAATGGCTGTGCTTCAATTGCCTTTAAGACGACGTCATGAAAAGAAAAATTCCCGGACTCACATGGTACGGTAGCCAATCAGAGCGTGGGAACTACATCCCAACTGTGATTGGCCCTAGTACCATGTGACAGGCTTTGAATGACGTCACATCCATTCTCCCCAAAGCCTCTGTCATATGGTCTACTAGAGCCACTCGATTTAAGAGGGGCTTATAATCTCATTCGTATAAGGGAAGGGGATGAATAGAAAACCGCGTATAATACGCGATCTGGACACTACGAGTATTTAGTGATGCCCTTCGGGCTATGCAATGCTCCTGCCGTTTTTCAAGAGTTCATGAACGATATCTTCCGAGATGTATTGGGAACATTTGTTATCGTATACTTGCATGACATTCTCATTTTTTCTAAGGACTTAGAGGAGCACATTCGCCATACCAAGGTGGTGCTTTCTAGGCTCTGTGTTAATCGCCTATACGCCAAGATGGAGAAGTGTTTGTTCCACCAGACGTCTACTGCCTTCCTAGGTTATATTATCTCTAATCAAGGTTTTTCTATGGACCCAGAGAAATTGAAGTCTGTTCTCGACTGGCCGCTGCCAAATTCTCTCAAGGCCGTGCAGCGCTTTCTTGGCTTTGCCAATTATTAACGGAAATTCATCCGAAACTTTTCTTCCATTGCGCTACCCATCACCGCCTTAACTAAAAAAGGTGCTGACCCCACGACTTGGCCTCCCGAAGCCATTGACGCCTTCGAGCTTTTCAAGAAAGCCTTTGTTTCCGCACCCATCCTATGACATCCTTATACTTCACTTCCCTTCACCTTAGAAGTAGACGCCTCAGATGTGGGAGCCGGTGCAGTACTCTCTCAGAGATCCTCTCCCCAAGAGAAACTCCACCCCTGTGGATTTTTTTCTCGGAAGTTCTCGTCTGCCGAGAGAAATTATGATGTTGGGAATCGAGAGCTATTGGCCATTAAATTGGCTCTTCAGGAGTGGAGGCATCTTCTCGAAGGTACCAAGGAGCCTATTGCCATCCTCACTGATCACAAAAATTTACTGTATATCGAGGGGGCTCGACGATTTGGATCTCGTCAGGCTCGTTGGTCTCTTTTTTTTTCCCGTTTCAACTATACCATTTCTTATATTCCTGGTACCAAAAATATCAAAGCAGATGCTCTTTCTCGCTAGTTCGCCAAGGAGAACGAATCCAATGAATCCACTGAATCTATCCTTCCCGTCAAATGCATAATCTCTGCCAATAAATTTGATATTTTGGATTAAATCAACAAGGCTCAGGTTCACATTCCCAGGAGACTCAGGGTTCCAGGGGGACGCTATGGTCCAGAGGAGCGTTCATGGATTTCTTCCCGTCACATCCACGCTCCCAAACTCGTCCGGCAATTCCATCAGAGATTTCCCCAGAAGCCATGGCAGGATCATTCGGAGATCGATCCTCAAGGGGGGGGGGGGGATACTATGACGGTTCAGGGGATTCCTGTCCCTTCATGTGTCCCCGTCACCGCTGTTTCCCCTGCCTCTGACCCATTCCCTTTACCTCCCCGTTCTGCTCTCCCTTCCTCCCCCCGCATCTGTCCCTCTGCGGCATGCCCTGATGTGCTCCCAATTGCCACGCACGTTCCCCGCAAGGCGTGCGCATGTCCCCAAGCTCCCGATCCCCTCCGTGGCACTCTGTGCTCGCGGCGTCCCTCTGTCTCCCCTCCGGTCTCATTACCTCCTGCAGTCACTTCTCTGGTTCCCTCTCCTCCCTCGGCGGGTTCCCCCGCTGCGCGGTGTTCCGCGCGTCCCCTGACACAGCCGGTGCGCGCGCACCCTAACCTTACAGAGGGCGCGCGCACACATTCCTCTTGTAGGCTTTCCCAAACCTCTGGCTCCGCCCCCCGTGCTGTACAAGCAATTGCCCTCTATGAGTCTCCTCCCTCTCTCCTTCTCACCTATCCCAGCTGTCTCTCACTTTACCCTCTGCTCCTCCTCTCTCTCCCATTGGTGCTCCCTCCTTTATATCCCCTGTGTGTTCATTTCCTCATTGCTCTGCATTGCTTCTTGGGACCCCTGTGTGTGCAGTCCTATGCTTGGCTCTCCTGTCTCTTTCAGCGTTTGTTCCTGTCCCTGCTTACCTTTGGATCTCCCTGGCTTGAACTCTGCTTTGTACTGGATTACCCTGCTCTCTCCTGCCCTTGGACCCTGCATTCGGATTCGACTTTGCTGTCTTCTGTTACCCCTGGACTCTGGCTTATGGACATCACCATCCTGCTTTCTATCACCCCTGAACTCTGGCACACAGACATCACCATCCAAACTCTGAAACCCAAGGCGTTGCAAGTATACCTTAACCTTCTTTCTACAGGCCCGGCAATGCACTACAACACTCCGGGCACGCCCTCACTGCTGTGGGTGTGTGGTAAAACCCTTCCCACCTCAGTACTGGGGACTGGCCAGGTCTGCGGGCATACAGGCGTTACATTCCTAAACCGCAGACTCTTCAGAGAAAGTCTTAACCACAAAGTTAAGTGGATAAGTGGCCTGCGCTCTAGCTGAAGTGCCAATTCAGGTCAATGGCTGGAATGCTTTTGCGGTTACCGAGCCCGGCAAGCAGTGATACATTGTATGCCAAGAGTCAAACCGCAAACCACATCACAGAGCTTAATCAATGAAGTAGCTAACTTTGGCTAGGAAGGAGCTAGAACTCTAATTCTTGGAGTACAGTTAGGGGAGAATGTAACATTCACATACATATTGTTTTTATATCACCCACACTTACAGAAAGAACATATAAAAATAAAAAGTGTTTCAGGTATGTTTTAAAACGTAAAGGCAGGAACCCTTTCCTGTCAGCCTGGCACTGAATCCATTAACATGTCAATATGTTAAGGATGGATGAGCTGAGGAATTTTGCATCTCCATACTTCAATGGGCACCCTGCTGAGTTGGTGCCCCAGTGTCTAGAGAAATCCGGAGTTGAAAAGCCTCAGAGACCCTAGGTGTTAGGGTGGCCGGAATATTGCAAAGCACCAGATACCGGTGCGAAGTATGGGCTATTAACATTTGGTAGCCAAACCCCAGACTTACTGTCGCCAGGTGAGGGGTTGGGCCCGGTATGCTAAGCAGCTTAGGTGTCACCTTAGCGCATGCTCTTAGCAAACCGGGAAGCAACTTCTGCCCTTTTTGTGAACTACTGGCAAGTCTGGGATAGGTGGGAAAAGTTGTTCCCACGGGAGGATTGGCTGGGTATGTTAGAGATAGGACCCTTAACCCTATAAAAATGCCTGTAGTCCAGTCCTAGAGAGATTCACCTAAAATCCATCTGAGATTCATCCAAGTTACAGCGTCAGCGGTTCCGGAGTGTGAGGGGTTAACTACATCGTAACGAGGATTCGCACCGCTCTTCCAGAATTCGTTTGAGCTAGGGATTCCAGAACGAATCCTGTAAAGACTGAACGAAAAGCTTTCCTCCAGCGGAGATATAGGGGTGGCAACTTGTGCCCCTAGCCGAGGATTGTCGCACGGCTCAAATCATGCACCCACTTGCATGCGTGCAGGTGTGCCCAGAGACTTTGTTTTCAAGTCATTTGTTCCATGGACATTTGATTTCTTTTCCCTTCCCAGTAAGTGTTTATCAAGTGTAATTGTGAAGAATTGTGTGTTTGTCTTAAAAGGAAATAAATTACAATTTATGTTGCCCGCCTTTTTGTGATCAATCCAGAATCCCAGTATTAATGTGTTAATAAGACTTGGTCTACTGTGACATTCATGGAGAGACTGGAAACGTGGGCAGGTAAATGGCAGATGAGGTTTAATACAGATAAATGTAAGGTTATGCATTTGGGATGCAAGAATAAAAAGGTGACTTACAAATTAAATGGAGATATATTGGGGGAATCCTTGATGGAGAAGGATTTAGGAGTGCTGGTAGACAGCAGGCTTAGCAGTAGTGCCCAAAGTCATGCAGTAGCTGCAAAGGCAAACAAGATCTTATCTTGCATCAAACGGGCAATGGATGGAAGGGAAGTAAACATAATTATGCCACTTTATAAAACATCAGTAAGACCACACCTTGAATATGGAGTACAATTTTGGGCACCAATCCTAAGAAAATACCTTATGGAACTAGAGAGAGTGCAGAGAAGAGCCATCAAATTAATAAAGGGGATGGACAATCTAACTTGAGAGGAGAGGCTAGCTAAATTAGATTTATTTACATTACAAAAGAGGCATCTAAGAGGGGATAAAATAACTACATACAAATATATTCGGGGACAATACAAGGAGCTTTCAAAAGAACTATTCATCCCACGGGCAGTACAAAGGACTCAGGGCCATCCCTTAAGGTTGGAGGAAAGGAAATTTCACCAGCAACAAAGGAAAGGGTTCTTTACAGAAGGGCTGTTAAAATGTGGAATACATTACCCATGGAGCCTGTGATGGCACATACAATAGATTTGTTCCAAAAAAGGTTGGACATCTTTTTAGAAGGTAAAGGAATACAGGGATATACCAAATAAGTATACACGGGAAGGATGTTGATCCAGGGATAATCCGATTGCCAATTCTTGGAGTCAGGAAGGAATTAATTTTTCCCCTTAATGGGGTTTTCTGTTTGCCTTCCTCTGGATCAATAAGTAAGTATAGATATAGGATAAAGTATCTGTTGTCTAAATTTAGCATACAGTAGGTTGAACTTGATGGACCTACGTCTTTTTTCAACCTCATCTACTATGTAACTATGTAACTATGTAATGTTGTGTTTAATAATGGGCAAATAATCTATTATCCATATCTGGATAATAGTTATTTTGCCCTTTACTATACTGTATGTGTTTGGGGGAGGTGTATTTATTGAAGTGTAGGCCATGTTTATTTTTTTTTAAATACAGGAATGGTACCGCAGGCCTGTGGGCACCCACGGAGCCTACCCGAGGTCCCCCGGACGCCCACGGGGACCACCTGAGGACCCACATAGGGGACACCCACGGGGAAGAACCGGGGGGCAGAGACCAACTGAGGGCCCCCCAGACCCACGTGGAAACCACCCATGGGGATGACCCGGGGACCCCCAGACACCCACGGGGACCACCCGTGGACCCTATTGGGGCCCGCGGTGACCACCTGGAGGCCACAGAGCCTAGCAGGGACCACCCGGAGGCCCACAGACACCCGTGGGTACCCCGATGGGTGCACTGTGGGGCCTGTGGACACCCATGGGGACCCCTGCCGGCCTGTGGTATTAATCCTGTGTTTATAAAAATGGTTTTACAGTATGTGGGGGCACGGGGTGTGTTGTGTATTGGTGCTTACTAGATATTTAATTTTAAACATTACAGTACAGTAGCAGGGGGTCTCCGGAGTTGAACCGCATTGATTTCAGGTTCGGGGACCCCCTGCTTCCCGAGATACAGGCCCCGTTATGGGGTGCCAGTATCTCCTATGCATGGGAATGTCTTGCGTCACTTGATCGGGACATTTCCATTCATTGGAGATACCGGCACCCCATAACGGGGCCTGTATCTCGGAAGTAGGGCATCCCCGGACTTGAAATCAGCGTGGTTCAGCTCCGGAGACAACCTGCCACATTACTGTAATGTTGGAATTTTAATAAAACCCCCGCGATCGCCTGTGAGGGGTGCGCAGTTAGAGTGACTCAGCCTCTATCTTTGTGACGATTTAGGAGATTCCTTCCCTTCCTGGTCCCTCTCTCCCATCCCCTGTTGTCCTTCCTGCACCTTCCCAAGCCTCTCCTTTACCCAGATACCTCCCTCCCCTTTACTTTGGAGGTTGACGCCTCAGACGTAGGAGCAGGCGCAGTTCTTTCCCAGAGGACCTCTCCCCAGGAGAAACTCCATCCTTGTGGGTTTTTTTCGTGGAAATTCTCTACAGCAGAGAGGAATTACGATGACGGTAATCGTGAACTTTTGGCCATCAAGTTGGCTCTCCAGGAATGGAGACATCTTTTGGAGGGTTCCAAAGAACCAATCGCTATCCTCACGGACCACAAAAATGTGTTATATATTGAAGGGGCTTTTCGCCTTGGCTCCCGCCAAGCTCGCTGGTCACTCTTTTTCTCCCGCTTCAACTACACCATTTCCTATATCCCCGGGACTAAGAATGTTAAAGCGGACGCCCTTTCTCGTCAGTTTGCCTCTGAGACTGAAACTAAAGAAATCCCGGAACCTATTCTGCCGCCCAAATGCATAATTTCTGCCAACAACTTCGATGTATTGGATGAGATTAATAAGGCACAAGCTCATATTTCTAGCAGGTTCAGGGTACCAGTAGGACATCTCTATGCAGCACCACGTTTTCGCCATAAAGTGTTACTTTGGGGACATTCCTCTAAAGCAGTTGGTCATCCAGGCTTCAAAAGAATGGCAGATCTCATTAAACGGACTTTCTGGTGGCCTAAAATGAATCAGGATATTCTTGAATTTACCTCCGCTTGTCCTGTATGTGCTCAGAGTAAAACTCCTCATCAGAAACCTTCCGGACTTCTTTTACCACTCCCCATCCCGGAACAACCATGGAAACACATTACGATGGACTTTATTGTTGAACTGCCTGTTTCCAAAGGGATGAACACTATTTTGGTCGTGGTGGACAGGTTTTCAAAGCAGGCACATTTTATTCCCCTCAAGGGACTTCCCAACTCCGCCACCTTGGCAGATGTATTTTCCAAAGAGATCTTCAGGCTGCATGGCGTTCCCATTTCTATTGTCTCGGATCGTGGATCCCAGTTCATCTCAAAATTCTGGCGGGCCTTCTCCCAAAGATTGGGTATTTCTCTCTTATTTTCCTCCGGATACCACCCACAAACCAATGGTCAAACCGAAAGGATGAACCAAACTCTTGAACAGTACCTTAGGTGCTTCATTTCTGACTCACAAGATAACTGGGTGGATCTTCTACCATGGGCCGAATTCGCCATAAATTTTTTGAAGAATGTGTCTACTCAGGAGTCTCCCTTCTTTATCAATTATGGTTTCCACCCCAGTAGTCTCCCTCTCTCGCCGTCTCCTTTGGGTGTTCCTGCAGCCGAACCTCATATCACCAACTTACAAGAATCCTGGAAAAAGATTCTCAAGTCCCTACAGTCTGCGGTGGCCAAGCAGAAGACCAAGGCTGATCGCCACCGTCAAAAGGGTCCCTCCTTCAACCCTGGTGACCTGGTCTGGCTGTCTTCCAGGAACATTAGGCTCAAGACCCCTTCACCCAAGCTGTCCCCTAGATTTTTGGGACCATTCAAACTTCTGGAAAAGATCAACCCGGTAGCTTATCGTCTCGATCTTCCCCCCACTATGAAAGTCCCATCTGTGTTTCATGTTTCCCTCCTTAAAAAAATTAGTCCCAGTGCTCATTTCCCGGATCCTTCACACAGACCCAATCCAGTGTCCACCCTGGGCCAACAGGAGTACGAGATACAGTCCATCATTGACTCTCGTCTTTCTAAAAACAAACTACAGTTTTTGGTACACTGGAAGGGCTACGGACCTGAGGAACGTTCCTGGGTACCTGCACATCACATCCATGCCCCAAGACTTCTTTCCCTTTTTCATCGGAAGTTTCCCCTGAAGCCGTGGGTGGATCACTCGGAGATTGATCCTCAAGGGGGGGATACTGTGACGACTCAGGAGATTCCTTCCCTTCCTGGTCCCTCTCTCCCGTCCCCTGTTGTCCTTCCTGCTCCTTCCCAAGCCTCTCCTTTACCCTCTACCTCTATCCCTCTGCCACAACGCATACCCACGCGCTCCCTGAGTCCCTGCTACGATCCTCCCCGCTCCCTCTTTCCCGCAGTGTCCACATCACCTTCCCATGTGGTGCTATCCGTCCCGTTGCCTCCTCCCTGCGTGGTACCTGCAGTGCGGCATTCCGCGCGCCTGGTGACGCGTCCTACTCGCGCGCTCCCGCAGCCCACAGGGGGAGCAGCCACGAGTCCCTCCGCTGACGCACCTGACCCTTCTGCCTTACCTCTGCTCGCCATCGAGCGGGTGCAGCGCGCGTTCCCCTCCTATTGGCTTTCTTCCCCTCCTGCGGTCTTCCCTTGCTCCGTGCGGGCCGCTCCTGTGTTGCAGCCGGTGCGCGCGCATCCCCAGCTTACAGGGGGCGCGCGCACTGACTTCTCTTATCAGGTTCCTCCTGTCTCCGCCTACCAAACCTCTCTGACCACTCCTCTGTCTCCTCCTCTTCTCTCCCTGACCTATCTCTATCTTCTCCCACTTCTCTCTCTACTCCTCCCCTCTCTGTCATTGGTGCACCTCCCTTTATAATCCCTGTCTGTCCACTTCTTCCCCGCTCTGCATAGTTCCTGTTTCCCTGTGTGTACCTGACCTATGCCTTGCTCTCTCCGTGTACTCCCTGTATCCTGCTCCTGTGATATTTGGGATCTCCTTGGTTTTGACCCCTGCTCGTCCTGGACTACTCTGCTATCCCTGTGAACACTGCTATGCCTTCTACTACGTTAACCTCTGGACTCCTGAATCTGGCACATGGACACGACTACTCTCTTGGATACTCCCAAGCATTGCAAGTATATGCTAACAACTCTTTCTACAGGCCCAGCAACGCTATACCACACTCCGGGCTTGCTCCCACTGCTGTGGGTGTGTGGTGTAATACCGTTCCCACCTCAGTACTGGGGTCTAGCTTGGTCTGCGGGCCAACGGGCGTGACAATCTTACTGCGTGTCTTTCACAGGCAGGCAGACCCCGCTAGGACTCACACAGCAGGGACCCCTCTGTGTTCATCCAATGGGCCATTATGTCTGCAGCGGAAAAACTTGTGAGGATCACGGGGAGATCTCAAAATCCATTTAGAGATTTGTTCAAATAATGGCCGCTGCATCATGTTAAACGATTCTGATTTCTATCAATCCAAATACAATCTTTATTCATTTCCTTTAACATACTGTAGCAATCACCCGTTTTTCTCACTCAGCCCAATGTTCTTACTCAATCATCAACATTAGTACACGGTTTCCTCATTTAGCGATATTTACTTTGATTTAAAAAACCCTCTTGTTCTGTCACTAAGTAACTATAGGATTAACTATGCTCCTTATCTTTTAATACCGATCGCTATTGTATTGTCTTACTAACTATTTAACTAACCTTTGATTCCAAACTCGATAGAATGTACAATTCAACTCAGCGGCCAATAAACATACCAAGTTTATGACATCACATCAAACATGTCCACACCTGCCTGTCTTCAGACCGATTTATCTTCTTATCTTTGCAGAGGCAGCTAATCTTTTTCCAATATAATTTGTAACAATACTTTTTAACTATTTACATGCTGAATATATATTTAGACAAGAATGTGCACCGAGAGTGGTACACCAAAGAATCCCCTTTAAATAGGCGCACTGCAGACCTGAAAATATAGACGGTCAGGGGTGGAATGTGGTGTATAAAAATAAAAAACAACTTTAATAAATATTCATATAATGGTGTATATAAAACCGTATATAGTGCTGTGCTATACACTGAGTAGTAATAGACTACTGTTGGTCTGTATCAAACTCCGTCATGCGTCTCAAACTATGCTCCCATTAATATGTCTCCCTTGTTGTTTAGATGAAACTTGATAGATGCTCTTCGTATCAGAAGTCTAGGTAAGGATATTAATCCTGTGGTATATTAGTACGTATAGGTTCTACCGAGACTTACAAAGTATTCACGCAGCACATTCAGGCGATATGTACACTGCGCATGCGTCATGTAAGTTAAAAAATTGGAGTCTATTATATGTACGTGTTGCGCATGCGCCGGAACGGTGCGTGAGATTTAACTGTTTGGATGGCCCGTTTTAGGTAAGTAACGGGTAAAGGGAGCGTGAATACTTTGTAAGTCTCGGTAGAACCTATACGTACTAATATACCACAGGATTAATATCCTTACCTAGACTTCTGATACGAAGAGCATCTATCAAGTTTCATCTAAACAACAAGGGAGACATATTAATGGGAGCATAGTTTGAGACGCATGACGGAGTTTGATACAGACCAACAGTAGTCTATTACTACTCAGTGTATAGCACAGCACTATATACGGTTTTATATACACCATTATATGAATATTTATTAAAGTTGTTTTTTATTTTTATACACCACATCCCACCCCTGACCGTCTATATTTTCAGGTCTGCAGTGCGCCTATTTAAAGGGGATTCTTTGGTGTACCACTCTCGGTGCACATTCTTGTCTATCTAGCCCATCCCCAGGCAGCACGCCTCCACCTATTAGGGGTCTGAGCGAGGTCCCTCTTCTATAGTTTTGAATATATATTTATATAGACAATATAGCATCTTTATTATTTAGGCTTGAAATCGCCCTTTCCTCAATGTTGTGTAGAGTTGTGTTTTTTTTTCCGCTGGGCACACAGGGTCCTAGTTATGTTGTGTAGCATTGTATGTCTTTATTTATATAGCGCCAAAAGTGTACTCAGCGCTTCACAAAGAATACAGTACAGGGAATTAAAAAATACAATAAGTGCAGCAAAATCAGACAATAGGAAAGGAAATCCCTGCCCCGAAGAGCTTACAATCTAAGAGGTTTGAGGGGAACTTACAGAGAGAGCAGGTGAGGGAGTAAGTGCTGTAGATGGGTGTGCTTGGCCACAATGGGTGGTATAAGTGACTGTGGGACAATAGCCATGAGTGCCGGCTATTGGGATGCTTGATTTGTGGGGCGAGTTTTCAGGTTAGTCAGTGTTACATGAAAAGGTTAACACCATTTACAGGGGAAGAGATGGCAGGGAGGCGTGGGTGAGATCAGGGGTGTATGTCTGGCTTCCGGCTTAGGGGAGATCCCCAGCAGCGGGAAGGAGTAGATAGAGGGTGTGAATAGAGGATTTGTGGGGGTGTTTTTTTTATTGAAGGTTGTTGGGAGAGAGGTGTATAAATAATGGTGCAGTGGGGAGTGGGGAAGTTGGAGAGAACAAGGACATTCACCAAGGAGTGAGGAAACAGAAAATGCAATAAGGAGGGCATAGTGAGATACAGGAGGAGAGACTTCCCAATTATTGGAGGATAGGAAGAGTACAAATAATCACAGCTTTTAGAAAGTAAAGTTCTCACAGTTGTAAAGTTGTTGTCCAGAGTTCAGATCTTCACCTACAATTTCAACTCCAAGATTAACTCCACACACTTAAATGTTACACTTACTCCAAGATTAACTCCACACACTTTGATGTTACACTGTGATGTTACACAGCCATATGGCTCACAGCCAAGGTATCCTGCCTTAAGTATTCTAAAACACAGCCACATTGACTAACAATTAAGGGAGGGGTACGCCTAATCAACTCAGACACAGCAAATTGTTAATAAATTTTAGGATGTTTTAGATTGATTGAAGGAGACATATCAATTTTAAAATCTGTAGCAAATCACAGATGTGTGTAAATCACAGGGCACTCTGGGTCCTGGTTGTGTAGCGTTGTTGCTTGTTTTGCAGTGCTCTCTGGGTCCTGGTTGTGTACCGTTGTTGCTTGTTTTGCAGTGCTCTCTGGGTCCTGGTTGTGTACCGTTGTTGCTTGTTTTTCAGGGCACTCTGGGTCCTTGTTGTGTAGCGTTGTGTTGTTTTGCAGTGCTCTCTGGGTCCTAGTTAGGTTGTGTAGCGTTGTTTTGCAGTGCTCTCTGGGTCCTGGTTGTGTACCGTTGTTGCTTGTTTTGCAGGGCACTCTGGGTCCTTGTTGTGTAGCGTTGTGTTGTTTTGCAGTGCTCTCTGGGTCCTGGTTAGGTTGTGTAGCGTTGTGTTGTTTTGCAGGGCACTCTGGGTCCCGGAGAGATAATTCCATCGAAGCTTCAATTTATCCTGAAGAATGAATACCTGGGGGAGTTCCTGACCCTGCTGGAGCGAGGTACCGAGGTCAGTACCCGGAGGAGGGGGGGGGGGGATAAGACCGAGGTCAGTACCCGGAGGGGAGGGGGATAAGACTGAGGTTAGTACCTGTAG
The DNA here is from genome assembly GCF_040206685.1 of Ascaphus truei. Lineage (NCBI taxonomy): Eukaryota > Metazoa > Chordata > Amphibia > Anura > Ascaphidae > Ascaphus > Ascaphus truei. Next base: position 36,234 of record NW_027453828.1, read on the forward strand.
GGTGGATGCAGGGGATGCGCGCAGAGGTAACGAGAAGAGACTTGTATTTGGAAAAGTAAACATAGGCTTTTAATTCAGCAACTCAAATACAGCTCTTCTCTCAGCTCCAGAAAGTAAAAGTCCATATATACATAGTAACATAGTAACATACGTCAGACCCAGTGTCCCTCTGCAGTCCATATATACATAGTAACATAGTAACATACGTCAGACCCAGTGTCCCTCTGCAGTCCATATATACATAGTAACATAGTAACATACGTCAGACCCAGTGTCCCTCTGCAGTCCATATATACATAGTAACATAGTAACATACGTCAGACCCAGTGTCCCGCTGCAGTCCATATATACATAGTAACATAGTAACATACGTCAGACCCAGTGTCCCGCTGCAGTCCATATATACATAGTAACATAGTAACATACATCAGACCCAGTGTCCCGCTGCAGTCCATATATACATAGTAACATAGTAACATACGTCAGACCCAGTGTCCCGCTGCAGTCCATATATACATAGTAACATAGTAACATACGTCAGACCCAGTGTCCCGCTGCAGGCCATATATACATAGTAACATAGTAACATACGTCAGACCCAGTGTCCCGCTGCAGTCCATATATACATAGTAACATAGTAACATACGTCAGACCCAGTGTCCCGCTGCAGTCCATATATACATAGTAACATAGTAACATACGTCAGACCCAGTGTCCCGCTGCAGTCCATATATACATAGTAACATAGTAACATACGTCAGACCCAGTGTCCCTCTGCAGTCCATATATACATAGTAACATAGTAACATACGTCAGACCCAGTGTCCCGCTGCAGTCCATATATACATAGTAACATAGTAACATACGTCAGACCCAGTGTCCCGCTGCAGTCCATATATACATAGTAACATAGTAACATACGTCAGACCCAGTGTCCCGCTGCAGTCCATATATACATAGTAACATAGTAACATACATCAGACCCAGTGTCCCGCTGCAGTCCATATATACATAGTAACATATGTCAGACCCAGTGTCCCTCTGCAGTCCATATATACATAGTAACATAGTAACATACGTCAGACCCAGTGTCCCTCTGCAGTCATATATACATAGTAACATAGTAACATACGTCAGACCCAGTGTCCCGCTGCAGTCCATATATACATAACATAGTAACATACGTCAGACCCAGTATCCCTCTGCAGTCCATATATACATAACATAGTAACATACATCAGACCCAGTGTCCCTCTGCAGGCCATATATACATAGTAACATAGTAACATACGTCAGACCCAGTGTCCCTCTGCAGTCCATATATACATAGTAACATAGTAACATACGTCAGACCCAGTGTCCCGCTGCAGTCCATATATACATAGTAACATAGTAACATACGTCAGACCCAGTGTCCCTCTGCAGTCCATATATACATAGTAACATAGTAACATACGTCAGACCCAGTGTCCCGCTGCAGTCCATATATACATAGTAACATAGTAACATACGTCAGACCCAGTGTCCCGCTGCAGTCCATATATACATAGTAACATAGTAACATACATCAGACCCAGTGTCCCGCTGCAGTCCATATATACATAGTAACATAGTAACATACGTCAGACCCAGTGTCCCTCTGCAGTCCATATATACATAGTAACATAGTAACATACGTCAGACCCAGTGTCCCGCTGCAGGCCATATATACATAGTAACATAGTAACATACGTCAGACCCAGTGTCCCTCTACAGTCCATATATACATAGTAACATAGTAACATACGTCAGACCCAGTGTCCCGCTGCAGGCCATATATACATAGTAACATAGTAACATACATCAGACCCAGTGTCCCTCTGCAGTCCATATATACATAGTAACATAGTAACATACGTCAGACCCAGTGTCCCGCTGCAGTCCATATATACATAGTAACATAGAACATACGTCAGACCCAGTGTCCCGCTGCAGTCCATATATACATAGTAACATAGTAACATACGTCAGACCCAGTGTCCCGCTGCAGTCCATATATACATAGTAACATAGTAACATACGTCAGTCCCAGTGTCCCTCTGCAGTCCATATATACATAGTAACATAGTAACATACGTCAGACCCAGTGTCCCGCTGCAGTCCATATATACATAACATAGTAACATACATCAGACCCAGTGTCCCTCTGCAGTCCATATACATTGTAACATAGTAACATACGTCAGACCCAGTGTCCCGCTGCAGTCCATATATACATAGTAACATAGTAACATACATCAGACCCAGTGTCCCTCTGCAGTCCATATATACATAGTAACATAGTAACATACGTCAGACCCAGTGTCCCTCTGCAGTCCATATATACATAGTAACATAGTAACATACGTCAGACCCAGTGTCCCGCTGCAGTCCATATATACATAACATAGTAACATACATCAGACCCAATGTCCCTCTGCAGTCCATATATACATAGTAACATAGTAACATACGTCAGACCCAGTGTCCCTCTGCAGTCCATATATACATAGTAACATAGTAACATACGTCAGACCCAGTGTCCCTCTGCAGTCCATATATACATAGTAACATAGTAACATACGTCAGACCCAGTGTCCCTCTGCAGTCCATATATACATAGTAACATAGTAACATACGTCAGACCCAGTGTCCCTCTGCAGTCCATATATACATAGTAACATAGTAACATACGTCAGACCCAGTGTCCCGCTGCAGGCCATATATACATAGTAACATAGTAACATACGTCAGACCCAGTGTCCCGCTGCAGGCCATATATACATAGTAACATACGTCAGACCCAGTGTCCCGCTGCAGGCCATATATACATAGTAACATAGTAACATACGTCAGACCCAGTGTCCCGCTGCAGGCCATATATACATAGTAACATAGTAACATACGTCAGACCCAGTGTCCCTCTGCAGGCCATATATACATAGTAACATAGTAACATACATCAGACCCAGTGTCCCGCTGCAGTCCATATATACATAGTAACATAGTAACATACGTCAGACCCAGTGTCCCTCTGCAGTCCATATATACATAGTAACATAGTAACATACATCAGACCCAGTGTCCCTCTGCAGGCCATATATACATAGTAACATAGTAACATACATCAGACCCAGTGTCCCTCTGCAGGCCATATATACATAGTAACATAGTAACATACGTCAGACCCAGTGTCCCGCTGCAGTCCATATATACATAGTAACATAGTAACATACGTCAGACCCAGTGTCCCTCTGCAGGCCATATATACATAGTAACATAGTAACATACGTCAGACCCAGTGTCCCTCTGCAGGCCATATATACATAGTAACATAGTAACATACGTCAGACCCAGTGTCCCGCTGCAGGCCATATATACATAGTAACATAGTAACATACGTCAGACCCAGTGTCCCTCTGCAGTCCATATATACATAGTAACATAGTAACATACGTCAGACCCAGTGTCCCTCTGCAGTCCATATATACATAGTAACATAGTAAACATGCGTCAGACCCAGTGTCCCGCTGCAGTCCATATATACATAGTAACATAGTAACATACGTCAGACCCAGTGTCCCGCTGCAGTCCATATATACATAACATAGTAACATACGTCAGACCCAGTGTCCCGCTGCAGTCCATATATACATAGTAACATAGTAACATACGTCAGACCCAGTGTCCCTCTGCAGTCCATATATACATAGTAACATAGTAACATACGTCAGACCCAGTGTCCCGCTGCAGTCCATATATACATAGTAACATAGTAACATACGTCAGGACCCAGTGTCCCTCTGCAGTCCATATATACATAGTAACATACGTCAGACCCAGTGTCCCTCTGCAGTCCATATATACATAACATAGTAACATACGTCAGACCCAGTGTACCTCTGCAGTCCATATATACATAGTAACATAGTAACATACGTCAGACCCAGTGTCCCTCTGCAGGCCATATATACATAGTAACATAGTAACATACATCAGACCCAGTGTCCCTCTGCAGTCCATATATACATAGTAACATAGTAACATACGTCAGACCCAGTGTCCCTCTGCAGTCCATATATACATAGTAACATAGTAACATACGTCAGACCCAGTGTCCCGCTGCAGTCCATATATACATAGTAACATAGTAACATACGTCAGACCCAGTGTCCCGCTGCAGTCCATATATACATAGTAACATAGTAACATACGTCAGACCCAGTGTCCCGCTGCAGTCCCATATATACATAGTAACATAGTAACATACGTCAGACCCAGTGTCCCGCTGCAGTCCATATATACATAGTAACATAGTAACATACGTCAGACCCTGTGTCCCTCTGCAGGCCATATATACATAGTAACATAGTAACATACGTCAGACCCTGTGTCCCCTCTGCAGTCCATATATACATAGTAACATAGAACATACGTCAGACCCAGTGTCCCTCTGCAGTCCATATATACATAGTAACATAGTAACATACGTCAGACCCAGTGTCCCGCTGCAGTCCATATATACATAGTAACATAGTAACATACGTCAGACTCAGTGTCCCGCTGCAGTCCATATATACATAGTAACATAGTAACATACGTCAGACCCAGTGTCCCGCTGCAGTCCATATATACATAGTAACATAGTAACATGCGTCAGACCCAGTGTCCCTCTGCAGTCCATATATACATAGTAACATAGTAACATGCGTCAGACCCAGTGTCCCTCTGCAGGCCATATATACATAGTAACATAGTAACATACGTCAGACCCAGTGTCCCTCTGCAGTCCATATATACATAGTAACATAGTAACATACGTCAGACCCAGTGTCCCTCTGCAGTCCATATATACATAGTAACATAGTAACATACATCAGACCCAGTGTCCCGCTGCAGTCCATATATACATAACATAGTAACATACGTCAGACCCAGTGTCCCGCTGCAGTCCATATATACATAGTAACATAGTAACATACGTCAGACCCAGTGTCCCTCTGCAGGCCATATATACATAGTAACATAGTAACATACGTCAGACCCAGTGTCCCTCTGCAGTCCATATATACATAGTAACATAGTAACATACGTCAGACCCAGTGTCCCTCTGCAGTCCATATATACATAGTAACATAGTAACATACGTCAGACCCAGTGTCCCTCTGCAGTCCATATATACATAGTAACATAGTAACATACGTCAGACCCAGTGTCCCGCTGCAGTCCATATATACATAGTAACATAGTAACATACGTCAGACCCAGTGTCCCTCTGCAGTCCATATATACATAGTAACATAGTAACATACGTCAGACCCAGTGTCCCTCTGCAGTCCATATATACATAGTAACATAGTAACATACGTCAGACCCAGTGTCCCGCTGCAGTCCATATATACATAGTAACATAGTAACATACGTCAGACCAGTGTCCCTCTGCAGTCCATATATACATAGTAACATAGTAACATACGTCAGACCCAGTGTCCCGCTGCAGTCCATATATACATAGTAACATAGTAACATACGTCAGACCCAGTGTCCCTCTGCAGTCCATATATACATAGTAACATAGTAACATACGTCAGACCCAGTGTCCCGCTGCAGTCCATATATACATAGTAACATAGTAACATACGTCAGACCCAGTGTCCCTCTGCAGTCCATATATACATAGTAACATAGTAACATACGTCAGACCCAGTGTCCCTCTGCAGTCCATATATACATAGTAACATAGTAACATACGTCAGACCCAGTGTCCCTCTGCAGTCCATATATACATAGTAACATAGTAACATACGTCAGACCCAGTGTCCCTCTGCAGTCCATATATACATAGTAACATAGTAACATACGTCAGACCCAGTGTCCCGCTGCAGTCCATATATACATAGTAACATAGTAACATGCGTCAGACCCAGTGTCCCTCTGCAGTCCATATATACATAACATAGTAACATACGTCAGACCCAGTGTCCCTCTGCAGTCCATATATACATAGTAACATAGTAACATACGTCAGACCCAGTGTCCCGCTGCAGTCCATATATACATAGTAACATAGTAACATACGTCAGACCCAGTGTCCCGCTGCAAGGCCATATATACATAGTAACATAGTAACATACGTCAGACCCAGTGTCCCGCTGCAGGCCATATATACATAGTAACATAGTAACATACGTCAGACCCAGTGTCCCTCTGCAGTCCATATATACATAACATAGTAACATACGTCAGACCCAGTGTCCCTCTGCAGTCCATATATACATAGTAACATAGTAACATACGTCAGACCCAGTGTCCCTCTGCAGTCCATATATACATAGTAACATAGTAACATACGTCAGACCCAGTGTCCCTCTGCAGTCCATATATACATAGTAACATAGTAACATACGTCAGTCCCAGTGTCCCTCTGCAGTCCATATATACATAACATAGTAACATACGTCAGACCCAGTGTCCCTCTGCAGTCCATATATACATAGTAACATAGTAACATACGTCAGACCCAGTGTCCCTCTGCAGGCCATATATACATAGTAACATAGTAACATACGTCAGACCCAGTGTCCCGCTGCAGTCCATATATACATAGTAACATAGTAACATACGTCAGACCCAGTGTCCCCGCTGCAGTCCATATATACATAGTAACATAGTAACATACGTCAGTCCCAGTGTCCCGCTGCAGTCCATATATACATAACATAGTCAACATACGTCAGACCCAGTGTCCCTCTGCAGTCCATATAAACATAGTAACATAGTAACATACGTCAGACCCAGTGTCCCTCTGCAGTCCATATATACATAGTAACATAGTAACATACGTCAGACCCAGTGTCCCTCTGCAGTCCATATATACATAGTAACATAGTAACATACATCAGACCCAGTGTCCCTCTGCAGTCCATATATACATAGTAACATAGTAACATACGTCAGACCCAGTGTCCCTCTGCAGTCCATATATACATAGTAACATAGTAACATATGTCAGACCCAGTGTCCCGCTGCAGTCCATATATACATAGTAACATAGTAACATACATCAGACCCAGTGTCCCGCTGCAGTCCATATATACATAGTAACATAGTAACATACGTCAGACCCAGTGTCCCTCTGCAGTCCATATATACATAGTAACATAGTAACATACGTCAGGACCCAGTGTCCCTCTGCAGTCCATATATACATAGTAACATAGTAACATACATCAGACCCAGTGTCCCTCTGCAGTCCATATATACATAGTAACATAGTAACATACGTCAGACCCAGTGTCCCTCTGCAGTCCATATATACATAGTAACATAGTAACATACGTCAGACCCCAGTGTCCCGCTGCAGTCCATATATACATAGTAACATAGTAAACATACAATCAGACCCAGTGTCCCTCTGCAGTCCATATATACATAGTAACATAGTAACATACGTCAGACCCAGTGTCCCTCTGCAGTCCATATATACATAGTAACATAGTAACATACGTCAGACCCAGTGTCCCGCTGCAGTCCATATATACATAGTAACATAGTAACATACGTCAGACCCAGTGTCCCTCTGCAGGTCCATATATACATAGTAACATAGTAACATACATCAGACCCAGTGTCCCTCTGCAGTCCATATATACATAGTAACATAGTAAACATACGTCAGACCCAGTGTCCCTCTGCAGTCCATATATACATAGTAACATAGTAACATACGTCAGACCCAGTGTCCCTCTGCAGTCCATATATACATAGTAACATAGTAACATACGTCAGACCCAGTGTCCCGCTGCAGTCCATATATACATAGTAACATAGTAACATACATCAGACCCAGTGTCCCTCTGCAGTCCATATATACATAGTAACATAGTAACATACGTCAGACCCAGTGTCCCTCTGCAGTCCATATATACATAGTAACATAGTAACATACGTCAGACCCAGTGTCCCTCTGCAGTCCATATATACATAGTAACATAGTAACATACATCAGACCCAGGTGTCCCTCTGCAGTCCATATATACATAGTAACATAGTAACATACGTCAGACCCAGTGTCCCTCTGCAGTCCATATATACATAGTAACATAGTAACATACGTCAGACCCAGTGTCCCGCTGCAGTCCATATATACATAGTAACATAGTAACATACGTCAGACCCAGTGTCCCTCTGCAGTCCATATATACATAGTAACATAGTAACATACGTCAGACCCAGTGTCCCTCTGCAGTCCATATATACATAGTAACATAGTAACATACGTCAGTCCCAGTGTCCCTCTGCAGTCCATATATACATAGAACATAGTAACATACGTCAGACCCAGTGTCCCTCTGCAGTCCATATATACATAGTAACATAGTAACATACGTCAGACCAGTGTCCCTCTGCAGTCCATATATACATAGTAACATAGTAACATACATCAGACCCAGTGTCCCTCTGCAGTCCATATATACATAGTAACATAGTAACATACGTCAGACCCAGTGTCCCTCTGCAGTCCATATATACATAGTAACATAGTAACATACGTCAGACCCAGTGTCCCGCTGCAGTCCATATATACATAGTAACATAGTAACATACAGTCAGACCCAGTGTCCCGCTGCAGTCCATATATACATAGTAACATAGTAACATACGTCAGACCCAGTGTCCCTCTGCAGTCCATATATACATAGTAACATAGTAACATACGTCAGACCCAGTGTCCCTCTGCAGTCCATATATACATAGTAACATAGTAACATACGTCAGACCCAGTGTCCCGCTGCAGTCCATATATACATAGTAACATAGTAACATACATCAGACCCAGTGTCCCTCTGCAGTCCATATATACATAGTAACATAGTAACATACGTCAGACCCAGTGTCCCTCTGCAGTCCATATATACATAGTAACATAGTAACATACGTCAGACCCAGTGTCCCTCTGCAGTCCATATATACATAGTAACATAGTAACATACATCAGACCAGTGTCCCTCTGCAGTCCATATATACATAGTAACATAGTAACATACGTCAGACCCAGTGTCCCTCTGCAGTCCATATATACATAGTAACATAGTAACATACGATCAGACCCAGTGTCCCTCTGCAGTCCATATATACATAGTAACATAGTAACAAGCTCAGACCCAGTGTCCCTCTGCAGTCCATATATACATAGTAACATAGTAACATACGTCAGACCCAGTGTCCCGCTGCAGTCCATATATACATAGTAACATACGTCAGACCCAGTGTCCCTCTGCAGTCCATATATACATAGTAACATAGTAACATACGTCAGACCCAGTGTCCCGCTGCAGTCCATATATACATAACATAGTAACATACATCAGACCCAGTGTCCCTCTGCAGTCCATATATACATAGTAAACATAGTAACATACGTCAGACACAGTGTCCCGCTGCAGTCCATATATACATAGTAACATAGTAACATACGTCAGACCCAGTGTCCCTCTGCAGTCCATATATACATAGTAACATAGTAACATTACGTCAGACCCAGTGTCCCCTCTGCAGTCCATATATACATAGTAACATAGTAACATACGTCAGACCCAGTGTCCCTCTGCAGTCCATATATACATAGTAACATAGTAACATACGTCAGACCCCAGTGTCCCTCTGCAGTCCATATATACATAGTAACATAGTAACATACGTCAGACCCAGTGTCCCTCTGCAAGTCCATATATACATAGTAACATAGTAACATACGTCAGACCAGTGTCCGCTGCAGTCCATAATATACATAGTAA